>NC_054482.1:114382810-114507810 GCF_017639515.1 Carcharodon carcharias
GGTGGGGCACATTTAACTGTGACTCACTCCCAAAAGTCTAAACACTGAATACTGGAACCGAGGATGATAAATACTTGGCACTTTCAAGTGTCTACCTGAATGTGTGAAATCTACAGTGTCAGAGTGAAGTTAGCAGATCAAAATCAGAATTGAGTGTTGTCACTGGATCTGCAAAATAACATGTTTAAGAAAATATGTCCCATGCTCCCATGAAAGATCAGATTTCGGAAGAAGCTTGCCTTGTCCGTTAATAAGCTTACTGAACTTTATTTCAGTGCAAAATATCTTGAAGAATGTATCACATGGAGAACAAGGGATGTCTGGGAGTAATTATGAGGCAATTATATTTTTGAGGGCTTGGTTTACATCATAACCCATTATCACAAAATTAGATTATGACCTTGAAGTCATACAATATTGGTCAAGTACTGTTTTAATCTACAGGGGGTATTAATTAGATTTGGAACCAATTTATGATGCTAGTTATTCTCAGATACCCTCCTCACCAACACCCACCTACTCCACCTCCCAATCACACCTCAATCCCCACGAGAACCAATAAAGATGGTACAAAACATTGTCTTTAATTACTTGAGAATGTCCAGAGCAAAAAAAGGCTACTTAGCCTAACAGGTCCATGCCGGTGTTTATGCTCCACATGAACCTCCTCCCACCCCCTCTTCATCTAATCATATCAACATATTCTTCCATTCCTTTGTCCTTCTTGTAGTGATCTAGCTTCCCCTTAAATGCATCAATATTATTTACCTCAACCATTCCCTCTGCTAGTGAGTTTCACATCCTCGGCATTCCTGGGTAACAAGATTCCTCCCGAATTCTTGAATGGATTTATTAGTGACTATCTTTTTTTTTTATTCGTTCATGGGATGTGGGCAGCACTGGCTAGGCCAGCAATAATTGCCCATCCCTAATTACTGTTGAGAAGGTGGTGGTGAGCTGCCTTCTTGAACCGCTGCGGCCCATGTGTTGTAGGTACACCCACAGTGTTGTTGGAGAGGGAGTTCCAGGATTTTGATTCAGCAACAGTTTTTTATGGACTTCCAAACAAGGGGAAACATCTTCTCCAAATTTACCTTATCAGACCCTTTCATAACCTTAAAGAACTCTATCAGGTCACCATTCTGCCTTTTATTTTCTAGAGAACGAAACCCCAGTGCTGTTCAGTCTTTACTGATTAGTCATTGCCTCTCTTTCTTTTCAGACAACTTTCTCCCTTCTTTACCTCAAGGAACAAGCCACTGGGTTATGGTTCTAAAGTTAGCTTCATCTCAAGTATTGTGCCAAAGTGACCGTCATTACTGTTAAACTTTCTAAAGCCAGTTGGTGAAGATGGAGACCAGAACATCTACTCAGTTTTAGAGTTATTCACAAAGTGAGACAATACAAATGTATAGCCCTTAACTCTACAACTCACCACCAATATCAATAAGCGTCTCTTTATACTCTTTTGAGTATAAGCAAAATTAACTGATGAACCAACCCTTAAAAGTGCACTGTAACAAAATCAGAAACAAAAGGGAATTTATCAGATTAGATTCAAATATCATTGCCGGGGCTGATGATGCACTCCAGTCCCTGGAGTGACCCCCACCCCACCTCCCCCCCCAGTCACAGAAGACCTCAGGCATACTGACGGACATTACGTGCTCCCTCTCCAAGGACACTAGAGCGCAGATGTAACCACGGAAGAGGGGCAGACAGTTGGGTCGGGCGACCCCTTCAACTACCCGCTGCCTGGGCCTGTTAATGGTCATTTTGGCCAGGCCCAGGAGCAGGCTTACAACAAGGTCTTTCAATCTGCAGCCCCCATCCCCTCCAGCCCGCCAACCCCCCTCATCCCACTGCCCCCGCAGCCCCCTCCCCCACTTTCCCCAACCCTCCAGACCAAAGATCAGGAGTGTGGGGCTGAAGGGCAAACAAAACTTGAGGAGCAGCCCCCTCAAACAATCAACCTATATATACATGAACACAGGCCCCTCAAAGCCTCAGTAAATACGGGCGGCCTGGGAGTCCGTGAAGCTACTTAATCTTCTATTGTTCGGGAATGCTGCATCCACAGAAAATTCCCGACGGAAAAGGGGAGGTGTCTCACGTAGAGAGCATCCCACCAGAGCCCCATACCACCTCCAGGCGGCAAAGGGTCTCTTTCTACCCCTTTGAGCAAGCCTAAAACAATTAACCTAATTAACGAATGAACCACCCCTTAGAGAGACAGTGTAACAAAAAGCAAAAAAGTGTCTCTTTGAGGATACATTAGCAATAAAATAAACTAATTGGCTAATAAACAAAGTAATTAAGTAACCATCCTTTAAAGGGATGGTGTAACAAAAACAAAACTATGACAAATTTATTAAATTAAAATAATATTTTGGAGATCAATGATGCACTCCAGCCCCTGCAGCACTGACCAGTCTCAGAAGGCCGCGTGCATACTGGTGAACACCACATTCTTCCTCTCCAGGGAGACCCAGGCATGAGAGTGTCACTGGGGGTGTCAGACTGGATTAGGTGTTTAGATCTGCTGAGTGGGACTTGAACCCACAATCAACTGAGTCAGAGACAAGCCATTGAGTCATGGTTACTATTAGTATCCCTTTATACCTGTATAAGTAATTATCCAATGAGCACCCACCCCCCTTCCCCCGCCTCCCCTTTTACACTTACTCTTATTTTATACAATTAACAATCACCTGTGATGCTTGGCAGTGAATAGTAGCAAGTTCTTTAAGCGAAGCAGGAGAATGCTGGCAACGTCTGATCATGTCATATCCCAACCTCCACATACAGACGTGCAGCTCGAGCTGGTGCCAGTGTATAATCATTGGGAGCTGCCAATCGGGCTACTTTTCTCAACATTAAGGTTTGCAGATGAAACATAATACTCCTGTTCCAGGATAGATTAGGTAACAAGCACAGAGCGGTGATTAAATCTAGGGCACTCCTAGATTTTACAATACTTAAACCATTAAGGAAGCAGGACTCATGAATGTGACAAAAAAAACTTGCTGCTGATTACCATGAATGCTGGTTGTGTTATGTGCTAACTAACTAACTAACTTGAGATTACTAGAGCAATGTTAATACAAGCTAAACAACACACTGTCCAGTGGGAAGAGAGCATTAACTATCTACACTCACCTGGCCAAATACCAGATACTAATATCTTTTCTCATTGGATTACTGTAATACATACATTTCATTTTCCCAGCCAATGTCATATCCCATAATTTAATTTGCCAGTCACGTTCAGGGCAGCTTTACATGAATCAGTGCATGATTCTATTAAGATTAATTTCATTTTAATTACTGAATACTTGACGCTTGGGAAAATATAAGATGGTTCTTAATTAATTATATATTCAGATTGAATTATAGGTGTGAACCTCGAGCACCTTTTTGTCTTTTCAACAACAAGGTGCGGAAGAGCATTCAGCCCACCTATCTACATCCGGCCCAAAAGATATGTTATATGCTGTGGAGATTCAGGGGAGAGATGCACTTTGGTCCCAATTTCTTTTCTAGGCATCATGTTATGACAGACATCAGATGCCAATAAACTCCATGATATCCTCACGGAAAGATTAACTCATTGTTCAGTAAATATTCAGCCCTGCAAAATATTAACCACCATTTCTAGTCTAACTGAGGGTATGACGAATATACTTCTCTTTCTTTAAATGTGTATTTACATAATTCTGTTTAACTTGGCACTTTTAACTATATGAAGGAGTCGAGGGAGCATGCAGAGAATTACTTCCTATCATTAGATAGAGAAACATGGCAGCCAATGTCCAGAAATGTCCCACAACGAAATGTCCCACAACAAACAAAATGAACGACCAGTTAATCTGACTTTCTCAGTTGCTGAGGCCCTAAGCTTTGGAATTCCCTCCTTAAACCTCTCTGCCTCTTCTACCTCTCTCCTCCTTCAGGGCACTCAGAAAAACCTACCTCTCTGACCAAGCTCTTAATATGTCCCATCCAAAAGGTGGCACCTTTGACAATGCAACAGTCCCTAGTACTGGACAGAAGTGTTAGCTGAAATTACATGCCGTAGCCCTGGAGTGGGACTCGAACCCACCACGTTCTGACTCACAGAGGACAGGAGTACTGACAGTGTATTACTTGCTGCTTTCATATGATGGGCAGAGCTTATAATGGGATGTCTACTTTCGATGGCCTCTAAGATGCCAGGTGGAGAAATGAGGTGCCTCCCACAACAGCTCTTAGTGAACAGGTTGATGTGATTTCTTCTATGGTCTGGGACTCATGGCCATCATAACATTTCAGGTCATCCCTCATCCTCGACTTTTTAAAAATTATTTCATGGGATGTGGGTGTCACTGGCTAGGCCAGGATTTATTGCCCATCCAGAATTGCCCTTGAGAAGGTAGTGGTGAGCTGCCTTCTTGAACCACTGCAGTCCATGTGGTGTAGGTACACCCACAGTGCTGTTAGGGAGGGAGTTCCAGGATTTTGACCCAGCGACAGTGAAGGAACGGCCGATATATTTCCAGGTCAGGATGGTGAGTGGCTTGGAGGGGAACTTCCAGGTGGTGGTGTTCCCATGTGTCTGCTCCATTTGTCCTTCTAAATTGTAATGGTTGTGGGTTTGTCTGTTGTGTTATGGGTTCATTTGATATTTCAATGATGAGATCTTGAGACTTGTATGTTTAAACATGAACCATTTATTGTTAATCTTTAACTATATACAGATCTCAGTTAATACCTTGTATGGTGCTGCTACCATGCAGGTAGGCTGCGACTAAAGGGTTCTCTGAGACTCTATTACCATGTGACTCTGTACATCATAACCATGGGTGGTGCTATTTTCCAGCCCCATGTTAACCCTTGCTCTGCTGAGCACCTTTACAATATAATGGCCTGCAGGTACAGACAACACTGTACAACATTGCCCTTTCTTCTGAAAAGTAAACTTTCCTCCCTTCCAATGGAGTATAACAATACAATTTTTACTGGCTATTCCATCTCCCCCACTTCAAGTCTCTGACTTTACAAATTCAGACAGTCTTGAGGCTTAACAGTTCCTCCACATCTCGGTCAGTCGCAGTTGGAGGAATGGCAGCAGTACTCTGTGTTTCTGCTACTTGGTTATCTCCATTTGATTCATTCTTCTGTGCTCCTTCGAATTGTGTTTCTCTTTATTAACAACCCACCTTTTTTTTTGGACTTTGAAGGTTTGTCCCGTTCCTTCTGCGGGGAACGCGCACTCCGTTCACTCCTAGAGTGGACTCGAATTTCCTTTTTCCGTTGTGTCCATCATGTTCTTGCTGGATTTATATGTTTTGCGAATGGAACCTTCATTTTCACTTGTTTCACAATTTCAGTCAAACATTTGTTGGCTGTTGTATTTTCAAATCACTTTTGCAAGCTTATGAATCTTTTTGTTCAGCTCAATGGTTCTCAATACATCTGAGACATCCAGTGTGCTTTCTTCTCTGAGTTCCTTGCACTTCAGTGTCGGATTTATAGTTTCCAATCTCATTTCTGTCTTTTCTTTCTCATGGTTACGTATTCCTTTTGCATTTTATCTTGAAGGACAGTCAGCTATCCTTTCAACTGTTTATTTTCTTGTTGACCTGTTGCTAACGCACTCTGGTCTTCACAGGAACTTAAGAACATAAGAAATAGGAGCAGGAGTAGGCCATTCGGCCCCTCAAGTCTGCCCCACCATTCAATAAGATCACGGCTGACCTGCCCCAGGCCTCAACTCCTCTTTTTTGCCAACTGTTCATAGTCCTCAACTCCCCGATATTGCAAACATTTATCTACCTCCTCTTTAAATACTTCCAGTGATCTAGCCTCCACAACTCTTTGGGGTAGAGAATTCCAGACATTCACTGGCCTCTGAGGGAAGAAATTCCTTCACATCTCAGTTTTAAATGAGTGTCCCCTTATTCTGTAACTATGTCCCCTAGTTCAAGATTTCCCCACTAGTGGAAACATCTTCTCATCATCTACACTGTCAAGCCCCCTCAAAATTTTGTATGTTTCAATAAGATCACCCTTTATTCTTCTAAACTCTAATGAATAAAGGCCTAATCTGTTTAGCCGTTCTTGATAAGTTAACGCCTTCACCCCAGGAATCAGCCTCGTGAATCTCTTTTGAACTGCCTCCAATTCATTCATCATTTTTTGCTTCTGATAATTCCATGCGGCTTTTTCTCCAGTAATATTTAACATCCTTTTTAGCTCCTCATGTTTTACCATGGATGCATATTGATTCTTCAAGGAGTCTTTTAGTGTTGCAACTGCTTTGCTTGCCTTTTCTGCCTGCTGCTTTGCCTGGCTGTACATCTGATTGAGTTTTCCCCACTCCTGCTTTGATTTGCCAACTGTGGGATTGAGGGTCATTATCTCCTCCTGTTACCCTTGTGTCGTTTCTGAATTTTTTTTTTCAGATCTTGAACAGCTTGGTTCATTGAAGCCTTCAGTTTATTGTATGTTTTCAAAGGTATATACTCAGCTTGAATCCTGCACTTCAAATGTTCAAGCTCAGCTCTGATGCGTACATTTCCCTATAGAACAGCTTCATTTATATTTTGCACATTTTGCATCTTTTGAGTTACCTCAGATAGCTTTCCTTCATTCACAGCCATCTGCTCACTCCACACTGCCATCTGCTGTTTCAGTTTGTGTGCTGTGTCAACATTTTCAGAAAACTCTATTTTTAAGCTTCTCAACCATTTCTTTCTTCTGAACTAAACTCTTTGGTTCATGCATTTCACTACACTGACTAGGTCAGCAACCATATTTTGGTTTACTTGGATATTGACTCCCTCACTCTGGAGTCTTCTGTCATCCTCGCTCTGTGTTTTTTTTTAACCCTTGTTCTGGGATCTTTTTGTTGTCCTTGCTCTGGGGTATTTTGGCATCCTCGCTCTGCTGTCTTTTGTTGCCCTTGGTGGTTTATTGGGAGTGTGCTAGGCCTTCTTCTATGATCTGCGCTCTCCACAACTTGGAATTTAAAATATCTGTCAAAGCCTTTTAATATCTTAACAAGTGTTGTCGAGTATTGATCTACAGGTTGGCTGTGAAATACTTCACAGCAAATGAAACAAACTTCTTCTGATTCCTTATTTAATCTCCTGTAAACTAAAAATTGTCTTCTTCAAGACTCCCTCTCTTTGGCCTGGTCTAGCCATTTCCTTATCCAATATATGCCTGGCTCTTTCACATTTCTGTCTGTGGCCAATTTTTTTTTCTTTTAGTTACTGCTTTAAGTGTAATTTCCCCTTTAATGCTATCAGTGCATTAGCCTTTCTTTTTCACTCAGGCTGTCTGCAGCCTGTTGGTTTTCTTTGTTGTGAGTTTCCCGCGCTTTTATGATTTTGGCAGGCTCCCCAGTGATCGCGAGCCTTTTATTAAAGCTTTTTAAAACTTCAAAATAGCATTATTTCTTTTCTGGGTGATTCTTTCTTTAACTTCTGCAGGCTCTTTTTATTTTGAACATCCGGCACTTTGAAAGTTTTGGCAGGTGCACACTTTTTTTTTGAGTTACGAGCCATTAACCCTGCAGTACTTTTCTCTTCTATATAAGAAGCCAGGGACCCAATGGAAAACTCTCTTAAACTCTGCAGGCTGTTTTCCATTTTCTTCTTCTTACTGTATTCTGCAGGCTTCTCTCTTTATTATGCCAGCTGATTGTTGTTTAACTTCTTTTATTAACTCCATTCCAGTACAGCCACCACTGCTGCAATCTAAAGAGCCCCTGGGACTGCCACTTATTCTATAAATGTAAGTACAGCTTTTTTTTTGTAATTTTTGCTCAGTGTGTCCTGTGAACTGACCAGGTTCTTTCACTCTGCGCCCTCAGGGTCTTGCAATTTGTGTATCTTGCTCACCTGTCTTTGTGATCTGACCAATATTTGTTCTTGTTTACTCTGCATCACTCAGGGGTCTTGCAATGGACCTCCGCTCACTCTGGTGGATTCTTCACTTTTAAGTCTGTAGCGCAGCTTCTTCAACTGTTGCTTCAATTTTTCATCTTAGACACACATATCTCTAGTCTGGCTTCAGCTGCTTTTAGTTTTTCAAATCTTGGGATTCTGTCTTGGGTTCATTGTTTAATTTGCCACCTTCATATCGCCGTTGATCACCATGTCATGTACCACCACTGATCACCATGTTGTGACGATTGTTTGGTGCTTCACAGAGATGTCTGGAGACTTGTATGTTTAAACATGAATCACTTATTGCTAATTTTTAACTATGTACAGATCCCGGTTAATGAAATGCATGGTGCTGCTGCCATGCAAGTAGGCTGCTGCTAGAGGGTTCTCTCTGAGTTTGTTACCATGTGACTCCATACATCATATCGTAGAGGGTGCTATTCTCCAGTTCCAGCTTAAACCTTGATCTGCTAAGCACTGTTACCTTACAGTGGAATGTAGGCACATCCAACATCATACAGTGGGGATGTTCGCTGATGGGATGGGAGGAGTGTGCAGTTGATCTAACCCCAGTACTCCATAGGTTGTACCATTAGTTTAAAAGTTTAATTTACTCATCAATGTGGCCAATTGTTTACCTTCACTCCTGGTACCCAGAATAAAAGAGACTTTACCAGGCTTCTTTCACTGTCAAAGCAGCCTTGGTGAGTTCCTGCAGTGCATCTTGTAGCTGATACATACTACTGCCATTGTGCATCAGTGGTGGAGAGAGTGAATGTTTGTGGATGGGGTGCCAATCAATCAAGCTCCTTTGTTTTGGCTGGTGTCGAGCTTCTTAAGTGTTGTTGGAACTGCACGCATCAAGGCAAGTGGACAGTATTCCATCACATTCCTGACTTGTGCCTTGTAGATGGTGGATAGGCTTTGGGGAGTCAGGAGGTGAGTTATTCATCAACGGATTCCTAGTCTCTAACCTGCTCTTGTAGCCATTGTATTTATATGGCTAGTCCAGTTCAGTTTCCGGTCAATGGTAACCACTAGGATGTTGATAGCGGGGAATTCAGCGATGGTAACGCTATTGAATGTCAAGGGGGATGGTTAGATTCTCTCTTGTTGGAGATGGTCATTGCCTGGCACTCGTGTGGTGCAAATGTTACTTGCCACTTTTCAGCCCAAGCTGGATATTGTTCAGGTCTTGCTGTGTTTGAACATGGACTGTTTCTGTATCTGAGGAGTCGTGAATGATGCTGAACATTGTGCAATAATCAGCGAACATCCCCACTTCTTGTTCTTATAAGTGGGATGGGAGGAGTGTGCAGTTGATCTAACCCCACTACTCCATAGGTTGTACCATTAGTTTAAAAGTTTAATTTACTCACCAATGTGGCCAATTGTTTACCTTCACTACTGGTACCCAGAATAAAAGAGACTTTACCAGGCTTCTTTCAATAAACAGCAAACTTATTAGTTTATTATAAAAACTAATCATGTCAAATAGAAAGGAAAAGCTTATCAATTTACAATATTGAATATGAAATTATACTAATTACTCTTTTGAGATACCCGAATACACACACACACACACACACACACACACACACATTTAAATAAAATAGGAATGGAGGAATTCGGCCAAAGGTTATAAGTCAATGTTACAAAGGCAAAGGATAGATGGAGTCCGATTTTTCGATTGGCCTCTCAGCACTGATCTGTGAAACAATGACTCTGACACTGCTTTTCAGGCAGACTCATAGAATTTTCGAGCATATCTAATCCAGCATGTGGAGCATTCCCAGAGCAGCTTACATTCAACTCCAGCTGTGGACTGATTCTGGGCTGCAAAAAGCTGCTGTCTTCCCTCTCAAGCATTTGGTCCTTCTTTTCTCAAAGCAAAACCAAATCATAATAACCATGTTGACCCCCTTTGTGCACAGTTCACCAAGGTCGAGAAGTTGACAGTTTCTTTTCAACTGCTTAATTACCTTTTCTTGTAAAAAGATGCTTTTTCCAGGAACAGCAATCAGAGTCCTGCATTAACCCTTTCAGGGACAGTGTCTTTTAAAACACAAATTCTTCCAAAATGTCCTAAGTCCGTGAAGATGAAGCATTTTCTGTGATTAATGAATGAAGGAAGGAAGGTCATTGATGAAGCAGCTGAAGGTGATTGGGCCTAGGACACTACCCTGAGGAACTCCTACAGTGATGTCCTGGAACTGAGATGATTGACCTCCAACAACCACAACCATCTTCCTTTAGGCTAGGCATGACTCCAACCAGCAAAGAGTTTGCCCTCTAATTCCCATTGACTACAGTTTGCGAGGGTTCCTTGATGCCACACTCAGTCAAATGCTGCCTTGATATCAAGGGCAGTCGCTCTCACCTCACATCGGGAGTTCAGCTCCTTTGTCCATCTTTGAACCAAGGCTGTATGAGGACAGGAGCTGAGTGATCCTCATGGAACCCAAACAGGGCATTAGTGAGCAGGTTATTGCTAAGCAAATGCCACTTGATAGAACTGTTGATGACCCCTTCCATTACTTTACTGATGATCGAGAGGGGTGGTAATTGGTCGGGTTGGATTTGTCCTGCTTTTTGCACAAAGGACATACCTGGTCAATTTTACACATTGCTGGGTAGATGCCAGTGTTGTAGCTGTACTGGAACAGCTTGGCCAAGGGTGCGGCAAGTTCTGGAGCACAAGTCTTCAGTACTATTTCCAGAATACTGCCAGGGCCCATAGCCTTTGCAGTATCCAGTGTCTTCAGCCGTTTCTTCATATCACGTGGAGTGAAATGAATTGGCTGAAGACTGGCATCTATGATGCTGGGGTCCTACAGAGGAGGCTGAGATGGATCATCCATTCGGGACTTCTGGCTGAAGATTTTTGTAAATGCTTCAGCCTTATCTTTTGCACTGATGTGCTGGGCTCCCCCATTATTGAGGATGGGGATATTTGTGGATCCTCCTCCTCCAGTCAGTTGTTTAATTGTCCACCACCATTCATGACTGGATGTGGCAGGACTACAGAGCTTCAATCTGATCTATTGGCTTTGGGATTGCTTAGCTCTGTCTGTTGCATGCTGCTTACGCTGTCTGGCATATAAGTAGTCCTGTGTTGTAGCTTCACAGAATCTTTACAGTGCAGAAGGAGGGCATTCAGCTCATCGAGACTGTACTGGCTCTCCGAAAGTGCATTTCACCTAGTCCCACTCCACTGTCTTACCCCCGTAGCCTTGCACATTATTTCTTTCCAGGTAGCAATCTAATTCCATTTTGAATGCCTCAATCAAACCTGCCTCCACCACCCTCTCAGGAAGTCCGTTTCAAACTTCAGCCACCATCTGGGTGAAAAAACATTTCCTCACATCATATTTACTCCTTTTGCCAATTATTTTGAATCTGTGCCCTCTAGTTATTGATGCTCTCTTGAATGGTTTCTCACTATTTACTCTCTTCATACCCCTCAGGATCTTGATTACCTCTATCAAGTCTCCTCTCAGCCTTCTTTTCTCCAAGGAAAAGCATCCCAACCACTTCAATTTATCCTCATGGCTACAGTTCTTTATCCCTGGAATCATTCTTGTAAATCTCCTTTGTGCTCTCTCCAACGCCTTCACATCCTTCCTCAAGTATGGCGCCCAGAATTGGACGCAGTCCTCCAGGTGAGGCCTAGCTCATGTCTTATACAAGTTCAACATGACCTCCTTACTCTTGTACTCAATGCTCCTATTAATAAAGCCCAAGACTATATGCTTTATTAACTGCTCTCTCAACTTCAATGACCTATGTGTATATACACTGAGGTCCCTCTGTTCCTGTACTTCCTTTAGAGTCTCTCCTTTTATTTTATACCGTCTTGCCATATTCTTCCTGCCAAAATGGATCATCTCACACTTCTCTGAGTTAAACTTCATCTGCTACTTCTCTGCCCAACCCACTAATATGTCTATGTCCTTTTGAAGTCCAAGATTATCCTCATCAAATTTGACAACGTTTCCAATCTTCATATCATCTGCAAATTTTGAAATCATGCCCTGCACACCACAGTCTACGTCATTAATATACATCAAGAAAAGCAAGGGTCCCAACACTGACCCCTGGGGAAACCCACTACAAACCCTCCTCCAATCTGAAAAACAACCATTTATCACTACTCTCTGTTTCCTGTCACTTAGCCAATTTCTTATCCAAGAGCCTACTTTCCCTTTTATTCCATGACCTAGAATTTCGCTCACAAGTCTGTTGTGTGACACTGTATCAAATGCCTTTTGAAAATCCATATGCACCACATCAACAGTGTTTCCCTTATCAAACTTCTCTGTTACCTCCTCAAAAAACTCCAGCAAGTTAGTTAAACATGATGTTTCCTTAATGCATCCATGCTGGCTTTCCTTAATTATCCTGCACTTGTCTAAGTGACCATTAATTTTATCCCGAACTTTAGTTTCCAGAAGTTTCCCTGCCACTGAGGTCAAACTGACTGGTCTGTAATTGCGAGCATTACCCTGACACCTCTTTTTGAACAAGGATGTAACATTCACAATTCTTCAGTCCTCTGGCACCTCCCCTCTGTCTAACGAAGACTGGAAGATTAACACTAGCGCCTCGACAATTTGCACACTCACTTCCCTCAGTACCCTTGGCTGCATCTCACCTGGTTCTGGGAGTTTACAATTTTAAGTAAAAATAATCTTTCTAACACGTTCCCCTTCTCAACTGTAAATTCTTCTTTTGTACCAGTTTCCTCTTCTCTCACACCTTGGCCTTGGTAGCATCTTCTTCCTTTGAAAAGACAGATGCAATTTCTCCAGCCTCCACGTGCAAGTCCCCTTTTTTGTCCCTAATCAGCCCTACTCTTTCTTTAACTATCCTTTTATTATCTACATGTTTATAGAAGACCTTGGGATTCTCTTTTATGTTCACTGCCAGCCTCTTCTCATGCTCTCTCCTTGCTTTTCTTATTAGTTTTTTCACTTCCCCTCTGGTCCTTCTATATTCAGCCTGATTCTCCATTGTATTTTCTACCTGACATCTGTCATACGCGCACTTCTTCCTTTTGCATCTTCACCCCTACCTCTCTCGTCATCCAGGGCGTTCTGGATTTATTTGTCCTACCTTTCCCCTTCAAGGAAATGTACTTTAACATTACCTGCAAAACTTTTCCTTTGAATGTGGCCCATTGATCAGCCACCATCTTTTTTGCCAACATTTGATTCCAAGTCATACAACTCAGATGCATTCTCAACCCATCAAAAGTTGGCTTTCCCCCAATTAATTATCCCAGCTCTGCATTGTGCCCTGTCCTTTTCCATAATTAACTTAAACCTTATGATACAATGGGCCCTGTCCCCTACATGCTCTCCCACTGATGTTTGATCCATTTGGGTCAATTCATTCCCCAGCACCAGGTTCAAAAGTGCCTGTCCTCTCGTTGGACCAGAAACATACTGCTGCAGGAAATTATCTTGAACACATTCCAGGAACTCTCGCCATTCTTGCCATTTGTACTATTCCTATCCCAGCATATCTTTGGATAATTGAAGTCCCCCATTATGATTACTCTATAATTCTTGTACCTCTCTATAATTTCTTTGCAAATTTGTTTCTCCACATCCCTTCCACTAGTTGGTTGTCTATGTACCACACCAATCAATGTTATTGTGCTTTCCCATTCCTTACCTCTAGCCAGGGAGATTCCATCCTTGACCCCTCTGGAGGTCCCTCCCTCTCCAGTTATGTAATGCCATTTTTAACCAATATTGCCACTCCCTCCACTTTTCTTCCTTTCCTGTCTCTCCTAAACACCTTGTACCCAGGAATGTTTAATGCCCAGCCCTGCCCTTCTTTGAGCCAGGTCTCTGGTATAGCACTAATATCGTAATTCCATTTGTCAACCTGTGCCTGCAGTTTACCAGCCTTATTAATTACAGTCTGTGAATTCACATACATGCACATTAGCCCTGATTTAGGCTTTTTACTTTCCCTCTCATTCTGACCCCAACTGATGATTTACTGTTGCCTACTCTAATTCTATCAAACTCTGCAAGGATTCTGTCTACTTTGATCCTTCTCTCTGATATATCCTTGTGATCAGTTGATACTTCACTACTTCCCACTGCCAGCTTTTCTCCTCACCTCCCTGAATTTCCCCCTAGGTTCCCATCCCCCTGCCGATCTAGTTTGAACCCTCCTCAACAGCACTAGCAAACCTCCCCATGAGGACACTAGTCCCAGTCCTGTTAAGGTGTAACCCGTCCTTCTTGTACAGGTCCCACCTGCCCCAGAACCGATCCCAATGCCTCAGAAATCTAAAGCCCTCCCTCCTACTCCATTTCTCCAGCCATGTGTTGAACTGCTCAATCTTCCTATTCTTATGCTCATTAGCACGTCACACTGGGAGTAATCCTGTGTTTACTGCTCTTGAGGTGCTGCTTTTTAATTCCCTTCCTAACTCCCTAAAATCTGCTTTCACGACCTCATCCCTTTTCCCACTTATGTCATTGGTCCCAATGTGGACCATGACCTTCCCCCAAAAGAATGTTCTGCAGCTATTCTTGACCCTGGCACCAGGCAGGCAACATACCATCCTGGAGTCACATCTATGGCCACAGAAACCCCTGTCCGCTCACCCAACTATGGAAACCCCTGCTACTATAGCACTTCCACTCTTCCTCCTCCTCCCCTCCTGTATAGCTGAGCATTCTGTGGTGCTATGAACTTGGCTCTTGCTACAGTCTGTTGAGGAACCATCTCGCTCTCCAGTATCCAAAATGGAAAAGCAGTTAGAGAGCAAGATAGCCTCAGGGGATTCCTGCCTGGTTCTCTTAGATATTCTGGTGGTCACTCATTTCCTCTATGCCTGTGCACTTTTTACCTAAGTTGTGACCACTTCTCTAAATGTGCTATCCACATAATCAGCCTTGCAGATGCACCACATTGACTCTAGCCACCGCTCAAGCTCCGCAGCTCGGAGCTCAAGTTTCTGCAGCTGGTGACACTTTCTGCAGATGTAGTCAACGAGGGCACTTCTTGCCTGCACAACTTCCCACACCCCACAGGATGCACATTCCACATGGCCAAGCTGCACTGACACACTTTAAACTTTGTATAACATATTTACTACAGTATTTATTTTCTAATTTACTTAAAATATTTTCTTAATTAATTTAGAATAATTCCTATGTATATTACAATTTACTGTGCTTATTAAATGCTAGTGCCACCCGCAAATACAACTAAAAGTTATCCGTTTCTTGATTACACAGGTATTGCATAGGACGCGTGCTGTTTTCAATCTCCCGTTTTCCTCTCCATTCGCACCGTATACACACTCCCCACTGCCTCTCCTCTCGTGCGGTTTTCAATCTCTCAACTGTCTCTCCTCTTGTGCTGATTTCAGTCTCGCAACTGCATCTCCACTCGCGCTGTTTTCACACTCCTCACTGTTTCTCCTCATGCTCTGTTTTCAGTCTCACAACTATGTCTCCTCTCACGCTGTTTTCAATCACCAGTCTGACACCTTATTTTGTTTTTTAGGTATGTCTGGTGCTGCTCATGGCATGCCCTCCTGCATTATTCATTGAATCAGAGGTCATCTCCTGGCTTGATGGCAATGGTAGAGTGGGGGATATTCCAGGCCATGAGGTTACAGATTCACTTACCCGTGCATCACCCATCGCGTGAGCAATGTTCGCTTATCCACATTTTCTTTCCCCTCTCTCCTCAGGAGCTGGCAGTATTGACGGAGCAGAGACCTCAATACGTTCTAACAGGCAGATGGTGTGGAAGTCTCTTGAAGCAGGTTCATTCCATTAGTCCTGGCCGTGGACATTTAATTCTCTGTTTTTCAGCAGCTTCCGATAGGGGTGAGAAACAGTACCTGGAATAGGAGCAGCTGAAGTGCAGCCTGAATGGAGAGATTAAGCTGGAAATGTCTGAATCTCTCAGTCCAGAGCTGCAGTAACGGCTCAGTTCAATTTTGAAATGTTCGCCGATTTTGACTCCACTTTTGAGGCGACTCATTTTTTTCTTAAATGAGAACTATCTCTTTTTAAAATTTTCAATGCATGCCTTGTATTGCTCAGAGGCTCCCCCTACAGGTACCGTATCACAGTTTGCTGTAGAGTAATTGCACAAACCAATGCTGCCCTCACATTTCTGGAACCTATCTAATTGACTCCATTGGAAATGCTTTCCAATTGTTTGTGATTTCTCTGTTTGCAAGGTTTCACGGGAATGTAACCCCCGCGAACAGTGGAACTTTACCACACTGAACAATAAGATGAGCAATGAGATAAGTGCATTTAAAATTTTTTTAAAGGGATGCATTGGGCTAAGTAAGCAAACTCAAAGAGGATAAAACCTCTGATCCAGATGGATTGCATTCACGTATTTTAAAAGAATCTAGGAAAGAGGCAGCTTTACTATACATATTTAATAATTCGTTAGAAAAAGGTATAGTTGCCATCGGACAGACAGATAACTAATGTAATTCGTATATTTAAGAAAGGAGACAGTCCAAGAAATGATAAACTAGTCAGCTTATCATCAGTGATGGGGAAAATATGGAACCCCTACTAAAGGAGCTAATAGAACATCTAGAAGTGAAAAATGTAGTAACGAATAGATTGCATGGATTTTAAAATGGAAAATCTTGTTTGACCAATCTTATTGAATTTTTTGAGGAGGTAACAGTCCCCACATCCCACAGGATGCACATTCCACATGGCCAAACTGCACTGACACATTTTAAACTTTGTATAACATGTCGACTACAGTACTTATTTTCTAATTTACTTTAAATATTTTCTTAATTAATTTAGAATAATTCCTATGTATACTGCAATTTACTGTGCTTATTAAAAGTTAGTGCCACCCATGTATGTAGTAGATGTAATTTATCTGGATTTTCAGAAGAGCTTTGGTAAATTTGCACATGACACCAAATGGGTGGATAGTCAATATGGAGGAGGGCTGTAATAAATTACAATAAACTTGCTGAATGGGCAAATAACTGCCAAATGAAGCTCAACACAGATAAATGTGAGATTGTACATTTTAGTAGGAAGAATAGGGAGGTTCATTATTTGGATGAGCAAGTCTAGGTGAGGTAGAGGAACAAAGTGATCTTGGAGTACATATATGCCAATCACTAAAAGGTGTGCCACAGGTCAGCAAGGCCTTAAAAGATAACAAACCTGGCACCAGGCTTTATTTCTAGAAGGATAGAATTGAAAAGTGGAGGTATTGTGGTGCAGTGGTTAGTTTCCCTAACTTTGAACCAGAAGCTCTGGGTTCAAGTTCCACTCTAGGACTTGATGACCATGGAAGGTGTGTTCATAACATGGCCAAACAGGTGGATTATCAACCTATATATCCTTCCAACACGTCTGATGGCAGGCAATAACAGCAGGAGAGATTCCTGGTCAGCCATCCTGCAGGAGGTGGTGGCAAATCACAGCAGTACTTTGCCAAGCTTAAGCATGGCCCAATGGTTGCTAATGCCCACTTAGGACATGATACCTGAAGGAGGAGGAGAATTGAAAAGTAGGGATGTTATGCTAAACTGGTATTGAAACTTGGTTAGGCCATACGGTTCTGGTCACCTTATTATAAAAAGGATATAGAGGCGTAATATCAAGGATAATATCAGAAATGTGTGGTATACATATCAGGAAAGGGTTGACAGGCTGGGTCTCCTTTCTTTTGAAAAAGGAAGGCTGAGGAAGTGACCTACTAGAATTTTGTTAAAATAATGGAAGGTTTTGATAGAGTGGATACTGTGAGAATGGATGGTTTTTAAAAATATTTTTGGAGAATTTTGTGTTATTCTGTAAAGAAGGCCGGGTGTGTGTGTTTGCGTGTGTGTGTTTGTGTGTGTGTGATTTAATTAACCTGGGCTGAGATTGATAGGAGTCAGGTCATCGGCAGGGGGTGGGGGGTTTAAAACATGAAAATAATAGAGGTGTTAGGTTTAGGCATAAGTAATTAGGTTAGATCTAATATTTGCATTTTTAGGTATGTTTGAATATCAAAGGGGAGTCAGAGGTCCAAAGAAATATATTTACATATTTCTGGAGTTCCATAAGTAAATAGTAGTGGGGATATTATATTTTATTGACCCAAAAGCAATGACAAGATAGAGACATAAAAGATTGTATATTTGAAAGAATTTGAGTTTCAGAGAGGTGTGAGAATGATGGAACTGGAGATGAAAGGGGAAAAATGTATTTTAGAGATACTGTGGAGAGCTTAGATAGAGATAGCTGGAGCTGTTTGAGCTGTTGAGCTATAACTGGAGCACAGAAGAGGATGCTGTTTGAACCAGCCATGCAGTCAAGCCAGAAAAGTCTTGGGCTACAACAAGCAGTTTTATTCTGAAGTGGATTCCACCACAGAGTGGAAGAGAGTAGAGATCATGCAATGCACCTTTATTGAAGCTACAGCAATTTGCCTTGTGTAATATTACTGGATTGCTTTTATAGTTAATATCTATAAGGGAGTGTTGCCTAGAGGTGTTTACTTGTGGGTCTGGCCAAGTAAAGAGTCTTTTTGGGGAATGTTTTGGAAGACTGACCTTAATTGTGTAACTGTAATCTTGTGTGCTTAAGGTTTCTTTTACTCTTGTTAATAAAACTTTTACCTTTAATTTTTAAAATCCCAAAAGTGTTACTGGACCTCTTACTGCTTCTTACATCTCTTCTAATTTTCACAATACAAAATAAAAGGGTAAGCCAAGTCTCCCACTGGGATTTGGTTTGTGCAGCAGTTAACACTGATTGTGGTCATAAAAATACAGAGAGAATGTTTCTTCTTGTGGGTAAGAGCATAACTAGAGGCCATCAATATAAGATAGTCATCAAGAACTCCAATAGGGAATTCAGAAGAAACTCCTTTGCCTAAAGAGTGGTGAGAATGTGGATCTCACTGCCCCAGGGAGTGATTGAAGTGAATAGTACAAATATATTTAAGGGGAACTAGACAGGAACATGGGTGAGAATAGACTAGAGGGTTATGATGGTAGATTTAGATGTGGAAAGATGGGAGGAGGTTCGAGTGGAGCATAAACACTCATATGGACTAGATGGGCCAAATGACCGGTTTCATATTATCCTATGTAATCCTGATGTCAAAGACAGGCCTTCTGTTGTTGGATCAGTAATAAGGTGTTGGGTCTTTATGGTGCATGCATCCCACAATTCCGTCCATCTGGATAGCGGTTGGTACCATTTGTATGAATATTAGCTGCTGTTTCCCAGAATGGCCAGTGCGATTTTAAACCATTTCATGGTGGGTTTTCAAGACTTTGTTAATAGGAAGGTCTGTGTGGCTCATGTCTTTTCTAATCTCACGGAGCACAATAGCTTCACAGTGAATGGTAGGTGGGACAGCACAGGGAGCCACACAGTTCGAGTGGACTTGAGCATACCTGACACCATGCTCATGGTGGTGTTTAGCTGCATGGCCACAATTTTTGTGTAGCACTTGTAGGTCCATGAATTAGAGCAGTATTCTGTAGTGGAGGAGATCAGGGCCACTGTGCACCCCCATGACAGAAAGTTACACAGGAAACAGGATTAGGCCATTTGGCCCATCGAGTCTCTTTCACCATTCAAACAGATCATCTACCTCTTATGCCATTTGTCCCAATATCTCCATATTCCCTGATGCCATTGGTCTCCAGGAATCTATCAATTTCTGTCTTGAATATACTCAATGACTGAGCTTCCACAACCCTCTGGGGTAGAATTCCAAAGATTCACCACCCTCTGAGTAAACAAATTCCTCCTCATCACAGTCTTAAATGGCCTGCCCCATATTCTGTTCCCTGGTTCTAGACTCACCAGCCAGGGGAAACATTCTATCCACACCTACCCTGTCACACCCTGTAAGAATTGTGTAAGTTTCAACGAGATCACCTCTCACTCTTCAAAACTCTACAGAATACAGGCCTATTTTCCTCAATCTCTCCTTATAAGACAATCCCAGGGATTAGTGTAGTGAACCATTGTTGCTCTCCCTCTATGACAAGTAAATACTTCCTCGGATAAGGAGACCAAAACTGTGCACAATACTCCAGGTCGGTCTCACCAAGCTCTTTATAATGGCAACAAGATATATTTACTAGGATAAAAGCAAAAAACTGTGAATGCTGGAAATTCAAAACAAAAGTAAAAATACCTGGAAAAACTCAGCAGGTCTGACAGCATCTGCGGAGAAAAACACAGTTAACATTTCGAGTCTGTGTGACTCTTCAACAGAGCTAAGGACAAATAGAAAAGAGGGGAAATATAAGCTGGTTTAAGGGGGGGTGGGTGGGACAGGTAGAGCTGGATAGAGGGCCAGTGATAGGTGGAGATAGCCAAAGATGTCATAGACAAAAGGTCAAAGAGGTGTTGAAGGTGGTGATATTATCTAAGGAATGTGCTAATAGGTGACATTAAGGATAGAAAGCAGGACGAGCAAGGAACAGATAGCCCTAGTGGGGGTGGGGTGGGGGGAGCAGACTGAATATTGAGTTCAATAATTTTAGATCATGAACTCTCTCCTCCATCCCCACCCCCTTTCCGATCCCCCCTTTTTTCCAATAATTTATATAGATTTTTCTTTTTCCACCTATTTCCATTATTTTTAAATGTATTTCCATCCATTGTTTTATCTCTACCTTTTAGCCTATTTCGATCCCTTCCCCCCACCCCACCCCCACTAGGGCTATCTGTATCTTAATGTCATCTATTAGCACATTCCTGAGATAATATCACCACCTTCAACACCTCTTTGACCTTTTGTCTATGACATCTTTGTGTTATCTCCACCTATCACTGGCCCTCTATCCAGCTCTACCTGTCCCACCCCCCTCCGCCCCCCCCCCCCCCCCCCCCCCCCCACTTAAACCAGCTTATATTTCACCTCTTTTCTTTTTTTCCTTAGCTCTGTTGAAGAGTCATGTGGACTCGAAACGTTAACTGTGTCCCTTTCCGCAGAGGCTGTCAGACCTGCTGAGTTTTAAGATATATTTACTCCTGTACTCAAATCCCCTTGTGATGAAGGCCAGCATACCAATTGCCTTTCTAATTGCTTGCTGCATCTCCATTAGCTGAACAAGAACACCCAGGTCCCTTTGGACATCCATACTTCCCAGTATCTCGCCATTTAAGAAATACTCTGCCTTTCCGTTATTTTTTCTATCAAAGTGGGTAACTTCACGCTTATTCACATTACACCCCAGCGGCAATGTCCTTGCCCATTCAGTTAGCCTGTAACCCTTGACCCCTCCCTGCTTCCTCCTCGCAACTCACACTCCCACCTAGTTCTGTCATCAGCAAATTTTGAAATGCTACATTTTTTAGCTGGCACAAATGGTGACAACCCTCATGAGAGCTCCCTGAGTGCACTGGTTCATTACGAACTTCCCAGCTAATGTAATCAGGAAGACGATCGAATGCCCAAGAGTGGTCTCCCGGTCTGAAAAGCATCAAACTGTACAGATATTATACAGTACTCGCAGTTACAGGAAATGTCTTCCAGAAGCCTGTACATTTTGTTAGTGTTAGACATTGCGCAACGAAAGGGTCGGAATCTTTCCCGACAGAAGACATTGAAGCAATGCAGGAGTTTCTCTGAACTACCTGTCGAGGATTAAAGTGAGTTTTAATAGAGTTTTGATCGAAATAAAAATTGCAGCTGCTGAAGAAATGAAACCTGAAAAAAGTGGGTTAGCATCTTTACAAAGGGAAGGTGGCTTCCGGCTTGGACCCAACAACTTAAATTTATATAGCGCCTCCAACACAGAAAAACATCCCAAAGCGCTTCACCAAAGCCGAATCAGAGAATGGCAAGCGACAAAGATACAACAGTTGGGAGGTGGCATGAAGGAGGGTCCTAAAGAACAAAATAGCGACGGGGTAGGTGGAACCAGCTGGCATTTCTCTTCTTAAAAAACATGTTGCAAGTATCGTTAAAACTAGAATGAGCTACGGTTCCAGACAGCATTGATCCTCACCCAACATCACCACAACAGGTTATCTGGTCCTTCATCTATTTGCTATTTGGTAGCAGCTTGCAGTCCACAAATTGGCTGAACCGTTCTCCAGCCTTTCAACAACTTCAAAAAGTATTCAATCGCCCATGAAGCGCTTAGATGATAGCTAAAGATTGTGAAAAGCAGACCATCAATGAAAACACATCTCTCCTGTCACAGGTTTTATTCGGTGCCTATGCTATTGCTCTAATTTTAAGAGCATTGAAATTATATATAAAAATATACTGAAGGGCTGTTTTTTTTAAAAAAAAAATAAACACCACTCTGAAAATGAAAGCCTGGCGCTGACACTTTAAAGCACAGTCATCATCATTTATCCTTATCCAGTTTGCTTACCCTGCAAAACTCCTTAAACATGTGCAGCTGTTCTAAGTAATTTCGTTAAAATCCGGTGGCCAACGTCTTGGGAATTAAACAAGAAATCACCTAAATGCAAAGGAATGGAGAGGATTTGGGATTTAAGACCTGGCAAATCTCCTTCGCTGCTTTCAGAGGCTGTCCACCTGTACAAGCGAGGAATAGACACCGGAGCAAAAGGCAGCAGTGGTCACAGCAGCGAGCTCCAGGGCACATTATATTACCTTACATTACATTTGCTCACCTTCTCCCGCTTTTCTTGGAGGCAGTGTGAGGGGGACTTGGAAAGTTGGAGTGGTCACTCGCGGACTCACAGCATTCCAGTGATCCCTACTCCCGCAACTTCGCTTTGGGAGTTCCTTCGCCGCCCCCTTGGTGTGTTATTTTTTCTCTCTCTCTCTCTCTCTGTTTGAGAAAGTTGCCGAGCTGCAGTTCTGGCTCTGTGCCCTGAGCCCAAGCAGCTGAAGGGATCGGCTTTCTCCAACTTTGCAGACAGAACAGCAGCTCGCCAAGTGTTTAAAGGGCATCAGGGGGGCAGGCAGGACTTGTCCACAGGTGAGGTCACAGCCCGAAGGGACAAGCGGGCGCAGTTGTGCTTTGAGGAAGTGGGTGGGCGAGTGCCGAAGATCGCTGTTGAAGGGAAGACGCGATGTGTGGTGACAGGGGTGACAATGAGTCTACCCATGTCCTTCAGTCCAAGGAAGTCAGTGTCGGATTTCCCTTCAAGTCGGGGCACGATTCGACACTTAAATGAAGGGAACGTGTTAAACAGGTCTGGGAATGTCTGCAAAGATTGAAAATGACTGTACAGCTTAGGTGGGGCGTTGATTTCATAATTTAATGATCATAAATAATCAAATAAATCTGAAGGCGGCAGACCCTTGAGAGGGGCGGAAACGGTCAATTGCACCAGGAATGCTAACATCCTTGTTTGTTATGCTGCATCTTGTCTGTCCCCAGGCATTTCCAGTTATTTCATCCAGATTGATACAGTCTCGACGTCCTGAGTGCCTTTGGCCTTCTGTTGATGTAAATCATAAGAATCAACGAATTAGGAGCAGGAGTAGACCATTCGGCCCCTCGAGCCTGCTCCACCATTAGATAAGATCATGGCTGATCTTCTTGACACCTTAACTCCAATTTCCTGCCTACCTCACCCCACCCCCCCTCATAACCTTCACTTGTCAATCAAAAATATGTCTAACTCAGCCTTGAATATACCGATGGCCCAGCCTCCACTGCTCTCTGGGGAAGAGAATTCCAAACAAATAATAACACCCTGACAGAAGAAATTCCCCCTCATCTCCTTCTTAAATGGGAGACCTCTTATTTTGAAACTGGGCCCACTTGTTCTAGATTCCTCCACAAGAGGAAACATCCTCTCATCACACCAAGCCCATCAGAATCTCATATGTTTCTCGTTCTTCTAAACCCCAATGTGTTTAGGCCCAATCTACTCAACCTTTCCTCATAGGACAATCCCTTTATCCCAGGAACCAGCCTAGTGAACCTTCTCTGAACTGCCTCCAATGTAAATATATCCCACCTTAAGCAAGGAGACCAGAACTGCACACAGTATCCCAGGTGTGATCTCACCACTGCCCTATACAGTTGTAACAAGACTTCCCTAGTTTTATACTCCATCACCCTTGCAATAAAGACCAACGTTCCATATGCCTTTCCCCTCCAATCACTCACCATCCTGACTTGGAAATATATCGCCATTCCTTCACAGTCGCTGGGTGAAAATCCTGGAACTCCCTCCCTAACAGCACTGTGGGTTTACCTACACCACATGGACTGCAGCGGCTCAAGAAGGCAGCTCACCATCACCTTCTCAAGGACAATTAGGGATGGGCAATAAATGCTGGCCCAGCCAGCGATGCCCACATCCCATGAATGAATAAAAAAAATTAACCTGCATACTGACTTAATGTGCAAGGACACACAGATCCCTCTGTACTGCTATTTAAATAACATGCTGCTTTTCTATTCTTCCTGCTGACGAGGACAAGATCACATTTTCTCACATTACACTCCATCTGCCAAATTTTTGCACACTCACTTAACCTATTTATATCCCTTTGCGGACTCTTTGTATCCTCCTCACTACAGCACAAGGGTTTGGTACATAAAGGGTTAATGTGGGACTATGTACAGTACCACCCACACAGTGATTTAAGAGAACACATGATATGCACCTAGAGGTCAGTGTAGTGTTGGACAGAGGTGTGTGTAGAAGCAAGCATGGAGACAGCTTCTAGTTTGAACCTTTACCATACTTTGAATATAGTTTCTAGTAATTAATAAATGCTTACCGTTGAACTAAAACTACGAATAACTTATTCAGACCTACCAAACTACACCCAACACCTTACAACATGGTGGCAGTGAATAGAACATCTCAAAATCTCACAGAGACTGCAGAAGAAAATTAAAATCGTGGAACATGAAGGAAAAGTCAAAGAACCATTCTGACCTGAAGAAAAGCTCAAGGAACGAAGGCTTAGTGGGAAATCATCATAGAAAAGCTCCAAGGAAAGGTTTGGAAGCTGAAGGCAGAAATTAAATTCCTCACTGCAGCAGAAGACTCAAACCAGTTTCAATACCCAGAGTGTGCAGAGTCAGCAGACCTAGCAATTCTGGGACAACACAGGTCCTGAAAAAACTGCAGTGGTCAAAAATTTCTGTTTAAATCGCAGTCTGAGAAAGCTGATTCCCAAGTCAGCGCCTAAACAACTTAAAACAATCAATTAAAAATTAATCACGAATGCGTAGGCAGCTTAAAAATCCCAGCAAAATCCAGGATTCAACACTCCCAAAACCCAAGAACATTGCTGTAAAGCAGGGAAGACTCTAGCCAGTCGATCCAGGCAGCCATTGTTGAAAAAATTTAAATGCTGAGATCGCACAAGCCATTTCTGCAGGAGCCCCCCAAAACTGGAAAGCACTGTAAAACCCTTTGTGCAGAAGCGTAAGGCGACACTATCTTGGACTTTTAGAATCCTCTTAAAGCTGAACCTGCAATTTAAAATTTTACTACGGATAAAATTTTACTATGATGTCGGTGCAGACTCGATGGGCTGAAGGGCCTTTTCTGCACTGTGTGATTCTGTGATAAGAAATCCACTCTTCCAGATCAATTTGGACTTATCCAAGGCCCAGATCAATCACAAAATTGGGGACCTGGAGAAAGAGGTTCCTTAACTGCATGATTCCTTCAGGTATGGATAAAAAGACAGAAGTTGAACAAGTTAGCACACTACTTTATTCAGTCAGCCCAATAGCCAACAATATAATAGTTATACAAGGAATCAACAAATCATCTGCAAAATTTGGTGAAGTTTTAAAATCATTCAATGGTTATTTTAACCTCAGAAGTAACTAAGTCTTTGAAAGGGATACATTTAATAAACATGTCTGGTAGCCAGGAGAATTTGTCAACTCCTTCATTAATGATCTGTACAGACTGGCTGAAGGCTACGATTACGATTGACCTGAAATCTGAGCTAATCAGGGATAGAATAGTTGTAGGAATGGCAGACGATGTACTCTCAGACATAGTTCAAACAAAGGAAAATCTAGCCCTTGAGGAAATCATCCAGATTGTCAGATAATCTGAATTCTGTTTTCAGCACAGATCCATCTTAAGGGGAGAGAGCAAACTGTGGCGCAAAGTAAACCCCACTGTCCAATTAGTGAAACAGCACAGAAACAGAGACACTCCAGGCCAAGGGAAACAATACCCTAAATGACCAGTAGAGTAACCATACTAGTAAGGATATAATGTTGGAACTGTATAAAACA
Organism: Carcharodon carcharias; assembly: GCF_017639515.1. Taxonomy (NCBI): domain Eukaryota; kingdom Metazoa; phylum Chordata; class Chondrichthyes; order Lamniformes; family Lamnidae; genus Carcharodon; species Carcharodon carcharias. The sequence continues at coordinate 114,408,950 of NC_054482.1, forward strand.
CTGGTGAGGTTACAACTGGAGTATTGTGTGCAGTTCTGGTCACCACATTACAGGAAGGATGTAATAGCTCTGGAGAGAGTGCAGAGGAGGTTTACAAGAATGTTGCCAGGGTTAGAAAAGTGCAGCTACAAGGAGAGATTGGATAGGTTGGGGTTATTTTCCTTAGAACAAAGAAGGCTGTGAGGTGACTTGATTGAGGTGTACAAAACTTTGAGAGGAATAGATAGAGTGGATAGGATAAAATTGTTTCCCTTGATGGAGGATTCAAGAACCAGGGAACATAGATTCAAGATAAGTGGCAGAAGGTGTAAGGGGGACATGAGGAAGAACTTTTTTACCCAGAGGGTAGTGGGTGTCTGGAATTCACTGCCCAAGTTGGTGGTAGAGGCAGAAACTTTAAACTCTTTTAAAAAGTACCTGGATCTGAACCTAAAGTGCTGTAAACTGCAGGGCTATGGGTCGGGTGCAGGAAGGTGGGATTAGGAAGGGCACCTGGGTGTCCTTGGGTGGCATGGACAAGATGGGCTGAATGGCCTCCTTCTGTGTTGTAACTTTTCTGTGGTTCTATGGTTTTATGCCAGTGCTGTGGAGCAAAGCGCCCCCACAGGTGTGATCAAAGTCAGGCAAGTCCAGTCCAATGCTTTCAATGTAACTGAATAGGATGCTTCGGGAAGCTGTGCAAAGCCAAAACACCAAAATGCACAGGAGATCCCAAGAAGATTCACAAAGTCAAGACTGTACACCAAGAGGACACATAACATGCTTCTTGGGTGAGGTCAAAGATCCTGGACTTTTGTCCTGGAACGCGGACATTTTGTTTGTTGGCCATCTCACAAAATTTAAATTGGGCACGGGAGCCAGTGTTGTGGTCCTATCGGACAGAGAACTGTGGCTGAGGGTCCTCTGGCTACGAACAACGGACACACCACTTTATGGGCCCAGAGGAATCCAGCTATCGATGGCATGATTTTGGAACCATTAAGGTATGGCAGCAAACAAATCTTCAAGCTGATGTGCATCATCCATAGCCAGTCTTATTCTGTCTTGAGCAGAGATGCCTGTGTAATCCTGAACTCCCTCAAAATGGTAGGAGATGTCAAGACAACTACTATCGTAAATTGTACAGAACTGCAAGTTCCCGAGAGCTACAATGAGAAAGACTTTCTTGACTGGGACTTCAGCTCTGAATTATCTTTTCTCTTTGCAAAGCAGGTTTGTTCACTTTTGTTACAGGTGCCAGGAGCCTCTCATTAGTGAGACCAGCCAACCACTCAAGATGGTTACCATGACACCCTGAGTAGATGACAGTCAAGAGACAAACCAGCAATGAGAAGAGCCTCACCCTCCAGCTCCGATGCCAGTTGCAGAGATAAACCCTGAGACCACAGAGCAGAGAAAAAAAACACTGTAGCACTGAGCCCAGAGTTTGTTTGCCCCGCAAAGAGATGGATAAACTAGCCACCTTCTATCACTACAATTGGAGAATCACAAAGAGTGATTCAATGCCAAAGAATGGAAATAAAGGATGAAAAGACATCCAGGTGCCAAAACAACCACTGATTCAACAAAGTTTACCTGCAGCGATGGACCCTAACTTTGGAAGGGTTATAAGGCCTCCAGACTGACTGAACCCCTGACCCCAGAAACTTGAGAGGGGGTGATGGGGCAGTAGTAATGATACCATACATGGGTAAACTGTGATAAGTTGTAAATACTCTGGATAAAGACTGTGGGGGGGAGGTGTGGGTCTGGCACATAAATGGTTAAGGTGGGACTGAGTACAATACTGCTCACACAGTGATGTAAGTGACAAATTTTTACCTCATGTCCCTTCTAATCCTTCTAACAATCTCCATAAATCTGTGCCCCCTGGTAATTGACTCCTCAGCTCAGGGTAACAAGTCTTTTTGTTTAGCCTATCTAGGCCCCTCGTAATTTTGTAAACCTCAATTAGGTCACCCTTTAGCTTCCTCTGTTCTAAGGAAAACAAGCCTAGCCTATCCAGTCTCTCCTCATAGCTGCAATTTTCAGGCCCTGCCAACATTCTTGTCAATCTTCTCTGCACTCTGTCCAGAGCAATTATGTCCTTCCTGTAATGTGATAACCAGAACCGTACACAAAATTCCAGCTGTGACCTAACCAGCATTTTATACAGTTCCAGCGTTACATCCCTGCTTTTGTATTCAATACCTCTCCCAATAAAGGAAAGCATTCTATATGCTTTCATGACCACCTTGTCCACCTGTCCTGCCATCTCCAAGGACCTGTGGACATGCACTCCAATGTCTCTCACTTCTTCAACCCCTCTCCATAACTTACTGTTTATGGAGTATTCCCTTGCCTTGTTGACTTCTCTAAATGCATTATGTCACACTTTTCCAGATTGAATTCCATTTGCCACTTCTCCGCCCACTCAGCCAAACCATTGATATCATTTTAGAGTCAACAACTATTCTCTTCACTATCAACTACATGGCCAATTTTTGTGTCATCTGCACATTTCCCAAAAATTCCTCCCACATTTAAGTCTAAATCATTAATATATACAACAAACAGCAAGGGCCCTAACACTGAACCCTGTGGAACACCACTGGAAACTGTTTTCCATTTACAAAAACATCCATCGACCTTTACCATATATTCCCTGTCACTGAGCCAATTTAGGATCCAACCTGCCACCTTTCCCGGTATCCCAAGAGGTCTCACTTTCCTGACCACTCTGCCATGTGGGACCTTGTCAAATGCCTTACTGAAATCCATGTAGACAACACCCACTGCACTATCCTCATAAATCTTCCTTGTTACTTCTTCAAAAAATTCTATTAAGTTATTAAAACACGATCTTCCCCTAACAAAACCATGCTGACTATTCCTGATTAATCTGTGCCTTTCTAAGTGACAATTTATCCTGTCCCTCAGAATTGATTCTAATAATTTGCCCACCACCAAAGTCAGCTCACCTCTCAGCCTTGTAAAATTTGTCTTCCCCCATTTTAAAACTTTCACTCTTGTTCTAAATTTGTCCCTTTCCACAATGATGTTAAATCTAACTATATTATATCAACTATCTCCAAAATGGTCCCCCACAGCTCCTTCATCCACTTGCCCAGCTTCATTTCCTAAGACTATATCTAGAATCCTCTCGTTGGGATTGTTATTTGCAGGCTAAAAAGTTCTCTTGAATGCAGTTTGAGAATTTTGTGCCTTCTGTGCCCTTCACAGTGTTAGTACCCCAATTGATATTAGGGTAGTTGAGTCCCCAGTGATTACTGCCCTATTGTTTTTGCACCCAGAAATTTGTCTACATATTTGCTCTTCTGACTCCCTTCCACTATTTGGGGGTCTATAGTACACCCATAGCAGTGTGTCTGTCTGCTTTTACTTCTGAGCTAAACTCTTTTGGCCTCATTTGATGCTTCATTTATTATATCATCCCTCCTCACAGCTGTAATTGATTCTTTAACCGATAATGCTACATCCCCCCTTTTTTATCCTACTGCCTATCATGCCTGAAAACTCTATATCCAGGAATGTTGAGGTCCCATTTTCACCCCTCCTTAAGCCAAATTTCCATTATAGCGATATCATGCTGCCATGTATCTCTCAGTGCCCTCAGCTCATTAGCTTTATTTACTATGCTCCTTGTATTTACATATATCCCTTTAACATTGCCAAACTCCTGTGCTGTACACGTTTTAACGTGTGCTGCTTCTGTCTTTCAGAGTCACTCACTAATTCTCCATCTCCCATTCCTTGCCCTGAATTTGCTCTCAGGTTCCCATCTCCCTGCCAATCTAGTTTAAACTGCCCCCAACTGCACTAGAAAATCTCCCTGCGAGGATATTCATCCCAGTCCTGTTCAGGTGTAGGTCGTTCAGCTTGTACAGGTCTCATCTTCCCCAGAACCGATCGCAATGCTTCAGAAAGCTGATGCCCTCCCTCCTATACCAGCTTTCCAGCCATGTGTTTACTCGCTCAATTCTCCTATTTCCATGCTCACTTGCATATGGGACAGGGAGTAATCCTGAGATTACTGCTTTAGAGTTCCTGCTTTTTTAATCTCCTTCCTAGCTCCCTAAAATCTGTTTCCAGGACCTCATCCCCTTCCCTACCTAAGTCGTTGCTACCAATGTGGACCATGACATCTGGTTGATAACTCTGCCCCAGAAGAATATCCTGCAGCCGCTCCACCACATCCTTGATCATGGCAGCAGGAAGGAAAGAAACCACCCTGGAGTCACATCTACGGCCACAGAACACTTGGCTGCTCCCCCAACTAACGAATCTTCTATTCCTACTGCTTCTCCCCTCCTTTCCTCCTCTTTCTCCCCTCCAGTACCGCAGAGCTGCCTGTGATGCCACAAATTTGGTTCTGACTGCACTCCTCTGAGGAACCAACATCCTCACTGGTATCCAAAACAGAAAAGCAATTGGTGAGCAAGATCCCAGGGGGCTCCTGCACTACCTGCCTAGTTTTTTTGGACTGTCTGCTGGTTACCTATTCCCTTTCTGCCTCCAGGCTCCTAAGATGCAGTGTGACCACCTCTCTGAATGTGCTATCCAAGTAGCTCTCAGCCTCACAGATGTGCAACAGTGAGTCCAACCACCACTCAAGTTCCAAAACCCAGAGCTCAAGGTTCTGTAGCTGGTGACACTTCCTACACATGTGGTGATCTAGGACACTGGTAGCATCCACAACTTCCCACATATTACAAGACATGCGTTCCAGATGACCAAGCTGTCCTGCCATGGCTTCAATTTACTTGCCTTGCGTTAACTTTATTTTACTTTGGTTTACTTATACAGCTCTATTTTATCTGGCCTCGACTTAACTTTATTTCCCTATTGTTTGTGTTTCTTAATTAAATGTAAGTAGCGCTTTCTTTTAAAAATAATTTGTTTTTCTAATTCTCAGCTACTTGTTGACACTGCCTAATAGCAGTTTATCACCAACCAATGAACTTATGTTTCTCCTGAGATGTTAGGTGCTGCTGACTGCCTGACTCGGGGTCCTCCTCTCTCATTCTCCTCTAGGTGCTGCTGACTGCCTGGCTCGGGGTCCTCCTCTCGCACTCTCCTCTAGGTGCTGCTGACTGCTAGGCTTGGGGTTCTCCTCTCACACTCTTCTCTAGGTGCTGCTGACTGCCTGGCTTGGCATCCTCCTCTCGCACTCTTCTCTAGGTGCTGCTGACTGCCTGGCTTGGGGTCCTCCTCTCGCACTCTCCTCTAGGTGCTGCTGACTGCCTGACTTGGGGTTCTCCTCTCGCTCTCTCCTGTAGGTGCTGCTGACTGCTTGTCCCAGTATCCTCCTCTCGCACTCTCCTTTAGGTGCTGCTGACTGCCTGGCTTGGGGTCCTCCTATGGCCCTGTCCCTTCAGCGCTGCTGACTGCCTGTGTCATACATCGTGTTTCCCTTCTATCTATCTTGCTTGTTACATCCTCAAAGCACTCTAATACAATTGTCAAACATGATTTCCCTTTCACAGAACCATGTTGACTCTGCCTGATTGTATTATGTTTTCTAAATGTCCTTGTACTAGCTCCATAATGAATTCTAGCATATTCCCAATGATAGATCTTAAGCCAACTGGCCTATAGTTTCCTGCTTTCTGTCTCCCTCCTTTCTTGAACGGTGGTGATACGTTTGCAGTTTTCCAATCTGCTAGGACCTTTCCAGAATCTAGGGAACTTTGGAAAATTACAATCAATACATCCACCAGCTCTGTAGCCACTTCTTTTAAGACCCTAGGATGTAGGCCATCAGGTCCAGGGGACTTGACAGCCTTTAGTCCCATTAGGTTTTCCCAACACTTTTTCTCTAGTGATTGTGTCTGTTTTAAGTTTGTCCTTCCCTTTTCCCCTTGCTTTTCTACTATTCTTAGGATGCTTTTTGTGTTCTCTACTGTGAAGACAGATACAGAATACTTGTTCACAGTCTCTGCCATTTCCTTGTTTCCCATTATTAATTCCCCAGTCTCACCCTCTAAGGCACCAATTTTTACTATAGCTACTATTTCCCTTTTATAGAAGTTTTTACTGTCTGTTTTTATATTTCCTGCTAGTTTTCTCTTATACTCCAATTTCTCCCCATTGTTATGATCCCAGCTGATGTTACTGCTGGACAAGTCAGATCCCAGGGTGGAACCCAGTTTGATCGGTCCTATCTTTTATTTTTTGTTTAAAAATGTGGAGGACGGCTACTGAACAGAGTCCCAGGAGTCTGCCGATGACCTTTTAACAATAGAATAAAACATTTATTAAACAATAAAATATGAACTATATTACACTGCTGCTTCACCCCGACTATACCTTTACAGATATATAGGCAAATAGTCGTTTTATAGTACAGAACTTGATTATTACTTGACCAATCGGGGTCCAGCTGCTTGGTTTAAATGTTAAACAATTCTTGGCAGTTAACTGTCAATCACAATCATTAGTGCATTCTCCATGGCAACTGCTCTACCAATCAGAGTCCACTTGCCAACCAATCAGGACTCTCTTCACATAGAGTATAAATTGTTGTCTTTCCTCTATATTGGTATTCTTGTGAAGTGTCCTGAAGAGTGGAAGACGAAAAGCTTCAACATGCCTCTTTTTTCAACAATGCATACAAATTCGTAAAGATAACACAAGTTACAAAATCTATCTTATACTCGAATGTTCACAGTAAGTACAGAGTTCATGTAAACAAATAGGTGAACTGCAGTCGGACACACCACACTCCAAAACCAAGTTTCTGTGGATTTCTCATCAACCCCCCAGATGCTCATCACACGGTGAGCCAACCAGTCTCACTGAAATGCTGTCTATCTCACGAGGGCTTCCAATCTCCATGTTCCAAGAACTTGCCCTGGAATTGTCTCCCAAATGACGCTTTCACTCGGACATCTCCAACAAGGATCCGAGGGTTTCAACCTCTCTTCCCAAGGTTCCTTTCCCCTGGATCTCTACATGCATTCAGGATCCATCTTCCGCAAGCACACTCTCGGATATTCAACTGTGCCAAGCAGAACATCACTGATCCAAAGACCAGTGGTAAGGAGTCACCAACCTTCGGCTGTCTCCTCAGATCTTCTGGCTTCTCGCAAACCCATCTTGTTCCAACTTTGCTCCACACAGCTCTGGCTCTTTAATTCAGAACCTTTTCCTCTGCTCCTCACTCTTAACTTCACTTAACAGGATCTGTTTCAGATCCCTGTCCTTGTCCCTTAACTTGACCATCTTCCTGGGACCTCTTTCTGTCCCACTCCGGGTTTGGGACTTTTTCTTGGTTTTGGAACCTGCTCCAGGTCCCCCCTCCTATGTCTAGCTTCTTCTGACACTTTCTTCCGAATGGCATTCTCTATTAGATCACGTGACCCTCTTTTCCCACTGTTTCACTTTCTTCCTTATTTTCCCTTCTGCTCAGGTGTGCGGGAACAGTTTCCACCTAAAAATGTTTTTAAAATTGCGCATGTGTGCAGGGCCGTTTACCAGCCCATGACCGAGGAAATGCACCAATTGCACATATGCGGCCATACTCCAGCCAGCATGTGCGCAGAACCACTAAAGATTGGAAGAGAGAATGGACTGTGCATGTGCAGCCCTTTCAGAGCTGGGGCCCACTGGGAACTGTAGTTCTCAGCCTCTGAGGCCTGATCTCCATCTAATATAAATATAAATATAAAAACAAAAAAACTGCGGATGCTGGAAATCCAAAACAAAAACAAAAACAGAATCACCTGGAAAAACTCAGCAGGTCTGGCAACATCGGCCGAGAAGAAAAGAGTTGACGTTTCGAGTCCTCATGACCCTGGGACTCGAACTCAAGTTCTGTCGAAGGGTCATGAGGACTCGAAACGCCAACTCTTTTCTTCTCCGCCGATGCTGCCAGACCTGCTGAGTTTTTCCAGTTAATTCTGTTTCTGATCTCCATCTTGAAAGGCACATTTTCTCTTTGGTGTCCGTCACACCTTCACTTTGTTTTAGTCTTTACCCATTCCTAAAATTTTCCTAAGCTTCTGGCCTCCCATTAACCTTTACAACATTGTTTTCTTTCAAGTAGAAAGCACCTTAATTTTCTTAGTCACGGATGGTATATCCTTCTCAAGAAGAAATATATCTTTGTTGAGACGTATTAAATACCTCCCATTGCTTCTCTACTGTCTTACCTTTTACCCTATCTTCCCATTTCACTTTAGCCAAATCTGCCTTCATACCCCTTGTAATTGCCTTTATTTGAGATTAAGACAAAAAATTCAGACCCAGGTTTCTCGCTGTCAAATTGAATGTGAAATTCTATCATGTGATGATCATTCTTATCTGGAAGATCCATTACTATGAGGTGATTAAGTAGCCATGTCTCATTACACATTACCAAGTCTAAAGTAGGCTGTTCCCTGGTTTTCTCTAGAAAATATTGTTCTACAAAACTGTCCTGAATACACTCTATGATCTCATTCTCTAGAATACCTTTGCCAATTTGATTCATCCAATCTATATGAAGATTAAAATCTCCCATGATTAGTGCAGTACCTTTCTTACACACCCCCACGTTTTTCTTGATTTATACTCAGTCCTGCTGTGCGGCTACAATCAGGAGGCTGATAAACCACACCCACCCAGTGACTTCTTTCCATTGTTATTTCTTAACTCCACCCAGACTGATTCAACATCTTGATCCTCTGAACCAAGGGCAGATCAGTACGACTGGTAGGAGTCACCCTCAATCCTGAGGGATTGACTAAGAGAAATAAGAGTTGCACTCTTTCATATGAGACGTTGAACTGATCTCTTGCCAGTATTTGAAGAATGCGACCAGCACATTCTTCAAAAGCAGAATAATTCCCTCCGCTACTGAAGGGGGAGAGAGGTGATGTTTTCACCGTGTTTAAATCCCTAGGGAAGGATTTGGCAGGCAATCGCTTGGGAAGATCAAACCTCTGTTCAGCAATTGCCTTACAATCAGAACCATCCGATACTCCAATTTAAATCCCAAACATTGGGTCATTCTGTCTTAAAGTTATAGCTACTCAGAAAACATTAAAAGAATTTAAACCACGTCTGATTCCTGGGTTACCAAAGTACTGATATCCCCTCCCTGACCCCTCACAAGACACCCCCAACCACCCTGATCTTCCCACTGACCACCCCCCACGACTATCTGACCCACACCCCTCACTGACCAACCAAAGCCCTAACTGACCACCTGACCTCCTGAGCCCCCCCCCCCCACCCCCCCCACTTGACCCCTTCACTGACCACCAGATCCCTCATGCCCCCACCGAACATCCAACCCCCTACTGACCATCCAGCCCCCTACTGGCCATCCAAACCCCCAACTGACCACCTGACCCACTCAACCCACACTGACCACCCAACCCCCCCAATGACAACCCAAACTCCACACTGACCACCTGACGCCCTCATCCCGCACTGACCACTAGACCACCCAACCCCCCACTGACCAACCGATGCCTCTGACCAACCTGCCCCACTGACCACCTGACCCTCACTAACTACTCAATCCCTACCCTGACGGACCCCCACTACTCCAATGGACCCTACCCAACCGACCCCCCTGACCGACTCCTCAAACACCCAACCCCCACCCCCCCACTGAACACTGGGTGTCCCTGACCAGTTCACAACCGACCCCACTTGCCATTTGACCCTCATTCCCAAACCAATCGATGCCCCCAATGGGCCAAATACCCCCCACCAAACTGCACCTCCCCAACTAAACAGCACAGCTCCCACAACACTCAAGAAGCTTGACACCATCCAGGGCAAAGCAGCCAGCTTGATTGGCACCCCATCCACAAACATTCACTCCCTCCACCACTGACACACAGTAGCAGCAGTGTGTACCATCTACAAGATGCACTGCAGGCTCCTTAGACAGCTCCTTCCAAACCCACGAGCACTACCATCTAGAAGGACAAGGGCAGCAGATAGATGGGAATGCCATCACCCGGAAGTTCCCCTCCAAGTCACTCACCATCCTGACTTCACTGTCACTGGGTCAAAATCCTGGAACTCCCTCCCTAACAGCATTGTGGGTGTACCTACACCACACGGACTGCAGCGGTTCCTGAAGGCAGCTCACCACCACCTTCTCAAGAGCAATTAGAGATGGGGAATAAATGCTGGTCCAGACAGTGACGCCTATATCCTGTGAAAGAATTTTTAAAAATCCTGAGCCCCACCCCCTAATGACCAACCATCCCCCCCACCAATGACCAACTAACCCCTACCGGACCAAACACCCACGTCCCCACTGACCACCAACCCACTACCATTGCCCCCCCACCACCCCCCACAACCCTACCCACTTAACTTACAAACCTATCTTCTCCATGGCTTCTGAAAGTGGCTCGATCTTTAAACTTACCTGCTTTACAGAAGCCGGTGCCATAAAAAGAGAGGGGGATGACTTCCTTAACTCTGACTCTGCAGCCCTTGGCTGAAGGCCTCAGGAGCGCACTGCTCTACACAGTTCTCGCCCGGCCTGAGTTGGAAAGCTAGGTGAGAAAGGATCGGCTGGATTTCCAGGTAGGAAACATCGTAAATAGGAGCAGGAGCAAGTAATTCAGCCCTTCAAGCCTGCTCCGCCATTCAATATGATCATGGCTGATCCTCTATCTCAACGGCATACTCCTGCGCTCTCCCCTTGATGCTTTTAAAATCCAGAAACCTATCTAATTCCTTCTTAAATATATTCAGTGACTTGGTTTCCAGAGCCTACTCTGGTACAGAATTCCACAAGTTCGCCACCCTCTGAGTGAAGAGGTTTCTCCTCATCTCAGTCCCAAATGGCCTACCCCATATCCTGAGACTGTGACCTCTTGTTCTAGGCCGCGCCCCCTCCGCCAGAGGAAACATCGTCCTTGCATCCAGCCCGTCCATCCCTATCAGAATTTTATATGTTTCAATGAGATCCCCGCTCATTCTCCTAAACTCCAGTGAATACAGGCCTAGCCGGCCCAATCTCTCCTCATGCGACAATCCTGCCATCCCAGGAATCAGTCTGGTGAACATTTGCTGCACTCCCTGAATGGCAAGAATATCATTTCTTAGGTAAAGAGACCAAGACGGCACACATTATTCCAGGTGTGGTCTCACCAAGGCCATGTCCAGCTGCAGTAAGACATCCTTGCTCCTGTACTCAAGTCCTCTCGCAATGAAGGCCAACATACCATTTGCCTTCTTAACTGCTTGCTGCACCTGCATGCTTCCTTTCAGTGATTGGTGTACAAGGACACCCAGGTCCCTTTGTACATCAACATTTCCTAGTCTGTCACCATTTAAATAAAATTCTGCCTTTCTTTTTTTCCCACTGAAGTGGATAATAGAGTCATAGAATCATTGAGGTCTACAGCACAGGAAAAGGCCCTTTGGCTCTTCAAGTCTGCACCGGTCAAACAAGTACCTAACTAATCTAATCCCATTTTCCAACACTAGGCCCAAGGCCTTGTATGCCATGGTATCGCAAGTGCACATCCAAATACTTCTTAAATGTTATGAGGGTTTCTGCCTCCACCATCCTTTCAGGCAGTGAGTTCCAGATTCCCACCATCCTCTGGGTGAAAAAATTCTTCCTCACATCCCCTCTAAACCTCCTGCCCCCTTACCGTAAATCTATGCCCCCTAGTTATTGATCCCTCCACCAAGGGAAAAAGTTCCTTCCTGTCTACCCTTACCTATGCCCCTTATAATTTTATGCTCCTCAATCATGTCCCCCTCAATCTCCCCTGCTCCAGGGAAAATAACTCCAGTCTATCCAATCTCTCCTCATAACTAAAACTCTCCAGCCCAGGCAGCATCCTGGTAAATCTCCTCTGCACTCTCTCTGGTGCAATCACACCCTTCCTATAATGCAGATTCCAGAACTGCACGCAGTACTCTAGCTGTGGCCTAATCAGCGTTTTATACAGTTCTGGCATAACCTCCCTGCTCTTATATTCTGTGCCTCGGCTAATAAAGGCAAGTATCCCATATGCCTTCTTAACCACCTTACCTAACTGTCCCACTACCTTAAGGCACCAGTGGACATGCACGTCAAGGTCCCTCTGATCCTCGGTACTTCCCAGGGTCCTACCTTTCATCATGTATTCCCGTGCCTTATTTGTCCTGCCCAAGTCGGGGTTAAATTCCATTTTCCACTGATCAGCCCATCTGACCAACCCTTCTACTTCCTCCTGTAATCTAAGACTATCCTCCTCACTATTTATCACCCCACCAATTTTCGTGTTGTCTGCGCACTTACCGATCAACCCTCCTACATTCAAGCCTATATCATTTATATATACCACAAACAGCAAGGGACCCAACACCGATCCCTGTGGAACTTCACTGGACATATGTATCCAGTCACAAAAACACCCCTCGACCATCACCCGCTGCTTCCTGCCACTCAGCCAATTCTGGATCCAATTTGCCTTGGATCACATGGGCTCTTACCTTCATTATCAGTCTCCCATGCGGGACCTTATCAAAAGCCTTGCTGAAGTCCAAGTAGACGACGTCAAATGCATTTCCCTCATCTACACACCTGGTCACCTCTTTGAAAAATTCAATTAAATTGGTCAGACATGACCTCCCCTTAACAAAACCATGCTGACTGTCCTTGATTAATCCCTGCCTCTCCAAGATGAACTATGTCCCTCAGATTTGCTTCCAATAGTTTCCCCACCATTGAGGTTAGACTGACTGGCCTGTAGTTCCCTGGTTTATCCCTTCCTCCCTTCTTGAATAACGCTACCACATTGGCTGTCCTACACTCCTCAGGCACCTCTCCTGTTGCCAGAGAGGTATTGAAAATTATTGCCAGCACCTTTGCTATCTTCTCCCTTGCCTCACTCAACAGCCTGGGATATATTTTATCTGGGCCTGGAGATTTATCTACTTTTAAGCCTGCCAGACCACTTAGAACCTCCTCCCTTTCTGTGCTCATTTCTTTAATTATATCACAGTCCTCCTGCCTGATTTCCATACCCACATTGTCCCTTTCACTTGTGAACACTGACACAAAGTATTAATTTAGAACCTTACCTACATCTTCCGGCTCCACACACAAATTACCACTATGGTCCTTAATGGGCCTTACTCTTTCTCTAGTTATCCTCTTACTCTTAACGTACTTGTAAAATAACTTTGGATTTCCCTTTATTTTACCTGCCAATGTTTTTTATGCCCCTTTTTGCTCTCCTAATTTCCTTTTTACGATCCCCCTACACATTCTATACTCCTCTCAGGCTTCTGCTGTTTTGAGCCCTCGGTACCAGCCATAAGCCTCCCTTTTTCTCTTTACCCAATCCTGTACTTCCCTCAACATCCAGGGTTCCCTGTATTTGTTGGTCCCACCCTTTATCTTTCCTGGAATATGTTGGCCTTGTACTCTCCCTATTTCCTTCTTGAATGAGTCCCACTGCTCTGACGCAGATTTACCTAAAAGTAGCTGTTTCCAGTCCACTCTGGCCAAATCATATCTGATCTTACTAAAATTGGCCTTCCCCCAATTTAGAACTCTGAATTCTGACCCCAGCCTTGTCCTTTTCCATAACAACCTTAAATCTAATGGAGTTATGATCACTTTCTGAAAAATGTTCCCTCACTGATACCTCTACCACTCACCCGGCTTCATTCCCTAAAATTAAGTCCAGGATCACCCCCTGTCTTGCAGAACCTTCTACATACTGGCTTAAGAAGCTCTCCTGGATGCATTTTAAGAATTCCGCTCCCTCTGAACTGATCACGCTATGACTAACCCAGTTAATTTGGGGAAGTTGAAACCACCCACTATTACTACCCTATTATTTTTACACTTCTCTGAAATTTGCCTACATATCTGCTCTTCTATTTCTGACTGTTTGGGGGCCTATAGTAGACTCCCAGCAATGTGATTGCTCCTTTTTAGTTATTAACTTCTACCCATATGGCTTCATTTGAGGAGCCTTCTAAGATGTCATCCCTCCTTACTGCTGTACTTGATTCCTTGATCAACATTGCAATGCCCCCTCTTCTTTTACCTCCTTCCCTGTCTCGCCTGAAGACCTTATATCCTGTGATATTGAGCTGCCAATCCTGCCCCGCTCTCAGCCATGTCTCTGTGACAGCAATGACATCATACTCCCATGTGTTATTTGTGCCCTCAACTCATCTGCCTTATTTGTCAGACTCCCTGCATTAGAATAAATACCATCCAACCTTGCCAAACTCCCTTGTGCCTTAACTGGTCTATAATTTCTATGCCTTCCAGATTCACTTGCTCTCTCTTCTAATTTTGGCTGTGCATCTCCAGCTGGGTCCTGCTGACCCTCCTCTCAGGATCCCATCCCCCTGCCAAGTCAGTTTAAACCCTCCCCAACAGCACTAGCAAACCTCCCCACAAGGATTTTGATCCCATTCCAGTTCAGGTGCAACCCGTCCACCGTGTACAGGTCCCACCGCCCCCAGAAACGGTCCCAATGTCCCAGAAATCTAAAGCCCTCCCTCCTGCACCATCTATCCAGCCACACATTCATCTGGACTAACCTCCATACTCACTAGCACGTGGCACTGAAAGTAATCCAGAGATTACTACCTTTGAGGTCCTGTTTTTTAATCTGCTTCCTACCCCCCTAAATTCTGCTTGCAGGACCTCATCCTTCTTTTTACCTATGTCATTGGTACCAATATGTACCATGATCTCTGTCTGTTTGCCCTCCTCCTTTAGAATGCTCTGCAGCCATTCAGTGACATCCTTAACCCTGGCACCAGGGAGGCAACATATCATCCTGGAGTCACATCTATGGCCGCAGAAACTTCTGCAATATGTTGTGGAACCAACCAGGGAGCAGGCTATTCTGGATATGGTTTTGTGTAATGAGATGGGATTAATTAATGATCTCATAGTAAAGGATCCTCTAGGGAAGAGTGATCATAGCATGGTAGAATTTCAAGTTCAGTTTGAGAGCGAGAAATTTGAGTCCCACACTAGTGTTCTGGAGTTAAACAAAGGTAACTACATAGATATGAGGGCAGATTTGGATCTAGTGGACTGGGCAGGTAGACTACAAGGTAAGACAGTTGATGAAGAGTGGCAGATATTTAAGGAGATATTCAATTCCTCCCAGGTAAAATATATCCCAATGAGGAAGAAAGATGGTTAGAGGGGGAAAAAGCATCCATGGCTAAGCAAGGAAGTTAAAAGTAACATAAAGGCAAAAACTAAGGCATACCAAATTGCAAAGGTCAGTGGCAGGCTGGAAGATTGGGAAACTTTTAAAGATCAACAAAGGGTTACTAAAAAATAATAAAAAGAGCAAAGGTGAATTATGAAAGAAAACTAGTGCTAAATGTAAAAACTGATAGCAAAAGCTTCTACAAGTATATAAAAGGAAAGAGAGTAGCTAAAGTGAATGTTGGTCTCTTGGAGGATGAGACTGCAGAGTTAATAGTGGGGAACGCAGAAATGGCAGAGATGCTTAATCAATATTTTGCCTCAGTTTTCACAGTGGAGGACACAGTGGAGCGGATGTTTCCCCCTTGTGGGGTATTCTAGAATGAGAGGCCACAGTTTTAGGCTAAGGGGTGGTAAATTTAAATCAAAGATGAGGAGGAATTACTTTTCTCAAAGGGTCGTGAATCTGTGGATTTCATTACCGCAGAGTGCAGTGGATGCCGGGAGGCTGAATAAATTTAAGGAGGAGATAGACAGATTTTTAATTAGTAATGGGTTGAAAGGTTATGGGGTGAGGGCGGGAAATTGGAGTTGAGGCCGAAATGAGATCAGCCATGATCGTATTGAATGGCGGGGCAAGCTCAAGGGGCTGAATTGCCCACTCCTGCTCCTAGTTCATATGTTCTTATGCTTGTTCCCCTTACTATCGAGTCTCCTGCCACTGTTGTTCTTCCCCTCTTTTTCCTCCCTCCCTGTGCAGCTGAGCCACTCACAGGGCCATGAGTGTGGCTGCACTCTCAAGGGGAATCGTCATTCTCATCGTTTTCCAACATAGGAAAACGATTCTCGAGCGAGTTGAACCTGGGGATTTCCTGACTACCTGCCTGACACTTTTCTCCTGACTGATAGTCACCCATTCCTTCTCTGTCTGCGCTTCCGTAAGCTGTGGGGTGACCACGTCTAAAAACGTGCTATCCACGAAACTCTCAGCCTCGCGGATGCACCTCAGTGTTTATAAGGCAACTTCACACTTATCCACGTTTTACTTCATCTGCCTTGTATTTGCCCATTCACTTAACCAGTCTAAATCACCTTGAGGCCTCTTAACACCCTCCTCACCATTCATATTCCCACCAGGTTTCGTGTCATCAGCAAACTTGGAAATATTACATTTGGTTCCCTCTTCTAAATCATTGATATATATTGTGAATAGCTGGGGCCCAAACACTGATCCCTGCAGTACCCCACTGGTCACTGCCTGCCCTCCAAAAAAGACCCTTTTATTCCTAATCCCTGTTTCCTGTCTGCTAACCAATTCTCAATCCATGCCAATATATTACCCCCAATCCCATGTGCTTTAATTTTATACACTGACCTCTTATGTGGCACTTTATCAAAAGCTTTCTGGAAATCCAAATATACCACATCCACTAGTTCTCCCTTATCTATTCTGCTAGTTATGTCCTCAAAAATACTCCAATAAGTTTGTCAAACATCATTTCCCTTTCATAAATCCATGTTGACTTTGCCTAATCCCGCTGATATTTTCTAAGTGCCCTGTTATCACATCCTTTATACTAGACTCTAGCATTTTCCCTACTACTAATGTTAGGCTAACCAGTCTCTAATTCCCCTTTTTCCCTCTCCCTACTTTTTTAAATAGCAGTGTTACATTTGCCACCCTCCAATCTGCCAGGACTATTCCAGAATCTATAGAATTTTGGATGATGACAACCAACACATCCACTATTCCCATGACCACCTCCTTTAGTATCCTGGGATGTAGATTATTGGGCCCTGGGGATTTATCTGCTTTCAGGCCCATTAATTTCTCCAGCACTATTATTTTAGTGATACTAATTTCCTTCAATTCCTCTTTCTCATTAGATTCTTGATTCCCTAATATTTCTGGGAAGTTATTTGTGTCTTCCTCCATGAAGACAGAACTAAAGTAGTTGTGTAATGCTCTGCCATTTCCTTGTTGTCTATTATAAATTCTCCCATTTCATATTGTAAGGGACCTACATTTGTCTTCACTCATTTTTTTTCTTTTTATATGCTTATAGAAGCTTTTATAGTCTGTTTTGATGTTCCTTGCAAGTCTACTATCGTACTCTATTTTTCCCCTCTTAATCAATCTCTTGGTCCTTCTTTGCTGAATCCTAAACTGCTCCCAATCCTCAGGCTTGCTACTTTTTCTAGCAACTTTATATGGCCCCTCTTTGGATCTAATACTATCCTTAATTTACTTTGTTAGCCATAGTTGTACCACTTTTCCTGTTGTGTTTTTGCACCAGAAAGGAATGTATAACTGTTGCAATACACACATTTGTTCCTTAAATATTAGCTATTGCCTATCCACCATCATGCCTTTTAATGATGTTCCCCAAAGTACCTTAGCCAATTCATTCCTCATACTTTCATAGTTTCCTTTGTTCAGATCTAGTACCCTAGTTCCAGGTCAGACCATTTCACTTTCCATCCTAATGAAGAATTCTATCATATTATGATCACTGTTCCCTACCCTGCACAACAAGATTATCAATTAACTCCTTCTCATTGCACAATACCAAACCTAGGATAGCCTGTTCCCTTAACCGATAGTCGGTTCCTTAAAGTACAGGTCTAAAACACCATCTCGTACACACTCCATAATTCATCTGCCACAGTATTATTGGTAGTTTGGTTTGGCCAGTGTATATGTAAATTAAAGTCACCCATGATTACTGTAGCACCCTTGTTACATGCATCTCTAATTTCCTGTTTAATGTTGTCCCGTACCTTACCCCTACTCTTTGGAGGTCTATAGACAACTCGTTCTAATGTTTTCTGTCCCCTGTTGCTTCCTAACTCCACCAAGACTGATTCTACATCTAGATTTTCTGAGTCAATATCCTCTCTCACTATCACACTGATTTCATCCTTAACTAACAACGCCACGTCACCTCCTTTTCCTTTTTGCCTGTCCTTCCTAAATATCGAGCACCCTTGGATATTCAGTTCCCAGTTTGGTGACCCTGCAGTGCTATGTAGTACCTCCTGGAGCCATGTCTCCGTAATCACAATCATATCATATCCATTTACATCTATGTGCACTGTTTCCAACGTAAACTGGAGGAACAACACCTCATCTTCCGACTAGGCACTTTACAGCCTTCCGGACCGAATATTGAATTCAACAACTTAGGTCTTGAGCTCCCTCCCCCATCCCCACCCCCTTTCTGTTTCCCCCTTCCTTTTGTTTTTTTTCCAATAAATTATATAGATTTTTCTTTTCCCACCTATTTCCATTATTTTTAAGTATTTTAAAATATTTTATGCTCTCCCCACCCCCACTAGAGCTATACCTTGAGTGCCCTACCATCCATTCTTAATTAGCACATTCGTTTAGATAATATCACCAACTTTAACACCTATGTGTTCTTTTGTTCTGTTGTTGGTGACATCTTATGATGATCTGCTTCTATCACTGCTTGTTTGTCCCTACAACCACACCACTCCCCTCCACTTCTCTCTCTCTCTCTCTCTCTCTCTCTCTCCCCACCCCCAGCCCCCCCACCCCCCCACACACCTTTAACCAGCTTATATTTCAACTCTTTCTTGGACTCGAACTCAAGTTCTGTCGAAGGGTCATGAGGACTCGAAACGTCAACTCTTTTCTTCTCCACCGATGCTGCCAGACCTGCTGAGTTTTTCCAGGTAATTCTGTTTTTTTTTTGGATTTCCAGAATCCGCAGTTTTTTTGTTTTTATCTATGTGCACTGTTAGTTTATTTACCTTATTGTGAGGGCACTGAACATTCAGATAAGTGCCTTTGGACTTGCCTTTTTAAGATTTTTACACATTTTTTTAATACCATGGCCCTATTTGTTGCTGGCCCTTGTTCCCTCTACCTTCCACTTTTGCCTTCTACTTTTCTGTCTTTCATTTCTATCTTTGTTTCACTCCCTTGTGTTTCCCCGCTCAGGTTCCCATCCCCCTGCCACTCTAGCTTAAACCCTCCCCCACAGTACTGGCAAATACCCCTGCGAGGATATTGGTCTCAGCCCTGCTGGAGTGCAACCCGCCTAGCTTGTACAGTTCCCGGATTCCCCAGAATCAGTCCCAAAGCCTCAGGAATCTAAATCCCTCCCTCCTACGCCATCTTTCCAGCCACACGTTCATCTGGTCTATTCTCCTATTCCTGATCTCACTAGCATGCGGTACTGGGACTAATTCTGAGATTACTACCATTAAGGTCTTGCTTTTTTAATTTATTTCCTAGCTTCCTATCTTCTGCTTTCAAGACTTCCTCCCTCTTTTTACCTATGTCAATGGTTCTGATATAGACCACAACCTCTGGCTGTTCACCCTTCAGAACGTCCTGCAGCTGCTCAGTGACATCCTTGACTCTGGGCACCAGGGAGGCAGCATACCATCCTGGTGTCACGTCTACGACCACAGAAACGCCTGTCTGTTCCCCTTACGATAGAATCCCCTACCACTATTGCAGTCCAGCAGTTTTTTTTTAAACTTAGCTGCAGCCTGTTTATTTTTAAGATTAAAGAGCAGAGGATTTTAAAACAAAACTTCAGATCATGACAGTTATAGAGAACTTATCAACCCTTCAAGAGCATTTATGCATCAATTCCTGATTCTCGCTCTGTGCTTTAAGGCCCTTGCAACAGTCTAAATGGGCTTCTTGTTGAACTCAGCACTAGTGCAAATGGCCCTGCTGAGTTGAGGATTCTCTCCTGTGTGAACCATCCCTTCCCCCTTTCACCCTACTGGCAAAAATTGCATCTGCTGCAAATGGGGGCAGGACTTCTGCATCAGGTCCCACCCACCATTCTTAAGGGGACTGTGCCAAAATCTGTTTTTGGATGATGTTGCCAAGGGGCACCATGTCGATGAGAAATAGAAGAAAAGTATTCTCAACAACAAATATACTTTGCAAATGTATCCCACATTAATTGTGGTTGAATAGGTGCAGCAGGAAATTAGGAAGACTAATGGAATGTTAGCCTTTATCTCAAGAGGGTTTGAGCACAGGAGTAGTAAAGTCTTGCTTCAATTGTATAGAAGCTTGGTTAGACTGCACCTGGAGTACTGTGTGCAGTTTTGGTCCCCTTACCTCAGAAAGGATATCGTTGCCATAGAGGGAATGCAACGAAGATTCACCAGACTTGTTCCAGGGATGATGGGAGATCAGGGAAACTGGGCCTGTATTCTCTAGAGTTTCGAAGAATGAGAGGTGATCTCATTGAAACCTACAAAGTACTTAAAGGGATGGACAGGGTAGATGCAGGTACGATGTTTCCCCTGGTTGGGGAGTCCAGATCCAGGGGACACAATTTCAAAATAAGGGGGAAGCCACTTAGGACCAAGGTGAGGAGAATGTTCTTTACTCAGAGGGTTGTGAATCTTTGGAATTCTCTACCCCAGAGGGCCGTGGAAACTCAGGTAGAGATTGATAGATTTCTGATTAACAATAACGTAAAAGGTTATGGGGATAGTGTGGGTAAAAGACATTGAAGTGTTCAATCAGCCATGATAGTATTGAATAATGGAATAGGCTCAATGGGCTGAATGGCCCTCTCCTGCTCCTATGTTCCTATGGTTCTACGTGAAAACAGCCTGGTTCTCTAGGATACTACAGTTTTCCTGGTGACTAAGATGGCATTGCACATTTTGTTCAGGGTTCTGGTGTCCTTCCTTCCCCCACAAAATATGACGATGCGAAATGAATATTGAACATTTATCCAATAAATGCAAAGCTTATCACAAAAATAATGTTGATTGCTAAAGCATTTCATGGTACAGGATCATTCCATTCTGGCAGTTAATGGCTGTTCAGTTCTCCTGAGCAGTGTTATGAATCGAGTAAGTTTATAGCTTAATCAGAAATGTAAAAGGGGCATAATGACATTGATCAAGCTGTCTTGTTTCTCACTACAATACGTGGGAATGCAAGATGTAATTGAATTATTCTTACAGTTGCTGTTAATCTTCAGACAGAGCTGCATGAAAAAGAGCACACCCATTAAATCAGCATTGGTAATCCAACAAGCAGTTCAAACACAGACTGGGCAGCCTGCAAACAAGGAGACCCTCTCCCCACTCTGCTTCCCACTCCCGAGCTGTGCACAATGGTTGACATTTGATGCCACAAATTTTGTTTGCGATTATGCAGCACCTTCAAAGGAATTCCAGTCAACTCTAGGTGATCGTGAGTCATGTGGTTCAGTCACAACAGACGTATGGTCTTGACCACACCCAGGAGCTTCCCAGACATAGGAACACATGAACATAGGACATCGGAGCAGGATTAGGTCAATCTGCCCTATGAGTCTGCTCCACCATTCAATAAGATTATGGTTAACCTGGTTGTGGTTTCAGCTCCACTTTCCTGTCTACCCTCATAACCCTCAACTCCCTTGCCTAACAAAAATCCATCTAACTCTGCCTTGAATAAATTCAATGACCCAGCCTCCACACCTTCCGGGGGAGTGAATTCCAGAAACTAACGACCCTTTGAGAGAAAAAAGTTCTCCTCATCTCCATCTTAAAAGGAAGTCCCTCTTATTCTTAAACTGTATACCTGAGTTCTAGTTTCTCACACAAGAGGAAACACCCTCCAGGTATCCACCCTATCCACTCCCCTCAGGATCTTACATGTTTTAATAAAATCAACTCTTTATTCTAAACTCCAATGGGTATAGGCCCAACCTGTTAAACCTTTCTTCATAAGATAAGCCCATGATCCCAGGAATGAGTTGGGTGAACCTTCTCTGAACTGTTCCTAAAGCAATTATATCTTTTTTTTCAAATAAGGAGACCAATACTGTACTAGTACTTCAAATGTGGTCTCGCCAAGACCCTGTACAACTTTTATATTCCATTCCCCTCACATTAAACACCAACGTTCCACTTGCCTTCCTACTTGCTATACCTTTATGCTAACTTTATGTGATAGGTCTAATAGTTTTCCCGGCACCTTTTCTCTGGTGATGGTGATAGTACTAAGTTCATCCCTCCTGTTCACCTTTTGCTTTTCAAGATCTTTGGGAAGTTTTCTAAGTCTTCTACAGTGAATGCAGACACAAAAAACCCCTTCAACGCCGCCACCATTTCCTTGTTTTCCTGCATCAATTCCCCGGAGTCACTCTCCAGAGGACCAGCACTAGCTTTAGTTCCTTTTTTCCTATTCAAATACTTTTAAAAACTCTTACTATCTGTTTCTATATTACTAGCTAGCTTTCCCTCATACTCTGCTTTCTGCCTCTTTATTATCTTTTTAGTTGTTCTTTGCTGGTTCTTAAAGTCTGTCCAATCCTCTAAACCTACCACTAATCTTTGCAGATTTGTACAGTGTTTCTTTCAATTTGATACTACTCTTAACTTCCTTATTTAGCCACGGATGATGCATCCTTCTTTCTCACTGGGATAAATCTTTGCTGAGAGCTATTAAATATGTCCTTAAAAGTATTTAAATCTCCTGCCTGAAGATTTATCATTAGAAGTTTACAGTTACTAAAGGCTTTAATCCTTCGCTATTTACATTACAGGCACCTTCAGGGCTCTAACTGACAGAATCATACCTTACAGACAACGTCCCAGACACCACCATCACCATCCCTGAGTATGTCCTGTCCCACCGGCAGGACAGGCCCAGCAGAGATGGTGACACAGTGGTATACAGTGGGGAAGGAGTTGCCCTGGGAGTCCTTGACATCGACTCCGGACCCCATGAAGTCTGATGGCATCAGGTCAAACATGGGCAAGGAAACCTCCTGCTGATTACCACATACCGCCCTCCCTCAGCTGACGAATCAGTCCTCCTTCATGTTGAACACCACTCGGAGGAAGCACTGAGGGTAGCAAGGGCACAGAATGCACTCTGGGTGGGGGGACTTCAATGCCCACCACAAAGAGTGCCCCAGTAGCACCACTACTGACCCTAAAGGACATAGCTGCTGGACTGGGTCTGCAACAAGTGGTGAGGGAACCAACAAAAGGGAAAAACATGCTTGACCTCACCCTCACCTACCTGCCTGTTGCAGATGCATCTGTCCACAACAGTATCGGTAGGAGTGACCACTGCACAGTCATTGTGGAGACAAAGTCTGGCCTCCACAATGAGGATACCCTCCATTGTGTTGTGTGGCACTACCACTGTGCTAAATCGGATAGATTTTGAACAGATCTAGCAACTCAAGACTGGGCATCCATGAGGTGCTGTGGGCCATCAGCAGCAGCAGAATTGTACTCGAACACAATCTGTAACCTCATGGCCCGGCATATCCCCCACTCTACCATTACCATCAAGCCAGGGGATCAACCCTGGTTCAATGAAGAGTGCAGGAGGGCATGTCAGGAGCAGCACCAGGCACACCTAAAAATGACGTGTCAACCTGGTGAAGCTATAACACGGGACTACTTGCATGCAGCATAAGCAGCAAGTGATAGATAGGGCTAAGCGATCCTACAACCAATGGATAAGATCTGAGCTCTGCAGTCCTGCCACGTCCAGTTGTGAATGGTGGTGGACAATTAAGCAACTCACTGGAGGAGGATGCTCCACAAATATCCCCATCCTCAATGATGGGGGAGCCCAGCAGAGCAGTGCAAAGGATAAGGCTGAAGCATTTTCTACAATCTTCAGCCAGAAATACCGAGTGGATGATCCATCTCGGTTTCCTACAGAGGTCCCCAGCATCACAGGTGCCAGTCTTCAGCCAATTCGATTCACTGCAGATGATATCAAGAAATGGCTGAAGGCACTGGATAGTGCAAAGGTTAAGGACCCTGACAATATTCCGGTAATAATACTGAAGACTTGTGCCGCACCCCTAGCCAAGCTGTTGCAGTACAGCTACAACACTGGTATCTACCTGGCTATGTGGAAAATTGCCCAGGTATATCCTGTACACAAAAAGCAGGACAAATCCAACCCGGCCAATTACCGCCCCATCAGTCTACTCTCCATCATCAGTAAGGTGATGGAAGGGGTCATCAACAGTGCTATCAAGCGGCACTTGCTTAGCAATAACCTGCACACTGATGCCCAGTTTTGGTTCCACCAGGGCCACTCAGCTCCTGACCTCATTACAGCCTTGGTTCAAACATGGACAAAAGAGCTGAACTCCCAAGGTGAGGTGAGAGTGACTGCTCTTGACATCAAGGCAGCATCTGACCGAGTGTGGCAGCAAGGAGCCCTAGCAAAACTGGAGTCAATGGGAATTAGGGGGGAAATCTCCGCTGGTTGGAGTCATACCTAGTACAAAGGAAGATGGTTGTACTTGTTGGAGGTTAATCATCTCAGCTCCAGGACATCACTGCAGGAGTTCCTCATGGTAGTATCCTTGGCCCAACCACCTTCAGCTGCTTCATCAATGACCTTCTTTCCATCATAAGGTCAGAAGTGGGGATGTTCGCTGATGATTGCACAATGTCCAGCACCATTTGCAACTCCTCAGATACTGAAGCTGTCCATGTCCAAATGCATCAAGGCCTGGAGAATATCTGGGCATAACATGACAAGTGGCAAGTAACATTCATGCCACACAAGTGTCAGGTAATGATCATCTCCAACAAGACAGAATCTAACCATTACTGCTTAATGTTCAATGGCATCACCATCACCAGCACTATCAACATTCTGGGGGGGCCAAGGTAGAAGCGTTCATATTGCAGCCCTGTTTCAACCACCACCACGCACAGCAAGTAGTGTATACAACATTTTCGTACCGCTGATTTGATCAAGTACCAACATCATGCCTGAGGACGGAAGTCGTCAATGTCAGAAACATGGGTCTTTTTCAAGACCGGCATTGACTGTTATATCTGCTAATGTTGAAGGGTTCTCTGTCGCTAAACAAAACATCCTCGCTATATTATGCAATGAGTTGCAGTGTGATGTCCTCTGCCTGCAGGAGACACACAGAGGAAGTGAGAACAACTGCCCAAAAATACCAGGAATGTTCCTGGCTATTGAAATACCTCATTGACAACATGGCAGTGCTGAATTTGTTAGAGCTGGTTCAGTTTTAGAAGCCACTTCTAAAACAGAGGAGGACAACGTTGAAATTCTAATTGTAGAGCTGAGCAAAGTAGTAGTGACCTCAGTGTACAAGTCACCTGGCACAGATTTCAGCTTCTCTAACCCTGTACCCAACATGCACAGTAAACCACAGATCATCATTGGAGACTTTAATAGCTACAGTACCCAATGGGGGTACAAGGAGTCTAACAACGATGGAGAAACAGTTGAAGAATGGATGGACGCTAACCTGCTTAGTCTCATCCACGATCCTAATTTGCCAGCCTCCTTCCACAGTGCCCGCTGGAAGTGTAGTTATAACCTAGATCTTGCCATTGTCAGCAACGACATCGCTGGCCTCTGTAAGAAGTTGTCACAGACCCAATACCACAGACACAACACCATCCTATTGGTATCCAGGTAAATGCAGCAGTGTTACCAACCGTCATACCATTCAAAAAGTGCTTCAACTTCAAGAAGGCCAACTGGAACAAGATCACACGAGCACTTGGCCGTAAGGTTAAACACATTAAACATTACCTGAGAACTACAACCTGTTTGCAAAGGCTGTCCAGAAAACAGCCAGAAGGAACATCCCCTGAGGTTGTAGAGCACACTACATCTTTGGTCTCACCAAGGAGAATGCTGAACTCTACTGAGAGTATGTCTCAATGTTTGAATCTGACCCCTTCTCAGAGGAAACAATATCTACCGGTGAGAGGGTGATGTTAAGTATCTCTCAAGAGTGTCAAAACACCTGGGACACCTTGATAGAGACAACAGATCTTACAAAAAACAGCAAGAAGGCATGGTCTCTCATATGCAAACTTGAAGGCGATCCCAAGAAAGCTGCCCAACATCCAAATGTGTCTGCTAACCAAGTTGCACACCAGTTGCTCCTAAATGGAAAAATCAGCAGAAACAACCAAGAGCACAACTAGATAGGAAGAAGTACAGCAATGACTCTGGCTTCACTGGACCATGCACCATGGAAGAGCTGGAAACTGGTATATCTAGTCCAAAACACAGGAAAGCAATTGGTCTTGACAACATAGCAACGGAGCAGATAAAGCATTTTGGACAGCAAGCAAAGAAATGGCTCCTACAATTGTTCAACCACTGCCTGGCAACACACAAGTTACCTAATATTTGGCAGAAGGCACATGTAATAGCCTGTTAAAGCCCAGAAAAAATCCCTCAGATCCGAAGAGTTTTCGGCCAATTTCACTGCTTTGCCACACCAAAAGCTGTTTGAACGCCTGATACTCAATAGGATAGCACCAACTGTAGATGAGAAGATCATTCCAGAGCAAGGAGGTTTCCGCCTCGGTAAATCAACAACAAGCCAACAGCTCAACCTCACACATTTCGAAGATGGTTTTGAGCAAGGGATGATAACAGGTGCTGTTTTTGTAGACCTGTCAGCAGCATACGATACAGTAAATTATAGACGTCTCCTCTGCAAGATCCTAGAGATGACAAAAGATATTCACTTAACAGAGTTGTTAGAAAGCATGCTTCAGAATCGCCGCTTCTATGTTGAACTAGGTGGGAAGCGCAGCAGGTGGTGTATTCAGAAGAATGGTCTTCCTCAGGGAAGTGTGCTTACACCGCCGCTGTACAATATCTACATGAATGACCAACCTATAGACGGTGTCACACGCTGTTTTATATATGCTGATGACTTATGTGTCACTGCCCAAAGCACTGATTATAAAACCGTAGAGAAAATGCTTTCTAAGGCCTTGGAGAAACTAACATCCTACTATGAAGAAAACCCCCTTCGCGCAAACCCATCAAAGACGCAAGTTTGTGCATTCCACCTCAGAAACCGTGAAGCCAAACACCAGCTTAAAGTAACGTGGTGTGGAGCAACATTGACGCATTGTGAGCACCCTATCTACTTAGGAATCACCCTTGACAGATGCTTCACCTTCAAGAACCACATCGAAAAGACAAAAGCAAATGTGAGCGCACGAAACAACATCCTGAATAAGCTCACTAACACAAAATGGGGAGCAAGCTCGAAAACATTGTGAACCAGTGCACTTGCTCTTTGCTATTCCACTGCCGAATACGCCTGCCCTGTATGGGAAAGATCTACTCATAATAAGAAGATGGATGCCGTTCTGAAAGCAAGCTGCCAACTTATTACAGGTTGTTTAAAACTAACAAACACTAACAGCCTATATATCCTGGCGGGTATCGCTCCCCCGATACAAGAAGAACGGTAGCCAGCAAGATAGAGCGACTCTGTCAAACATCAGATGAGAGGCACCCTCTACATGGTCATACACCTACACCCAGCCGCCTAAAGTCAAGGAAGAGCTTCATGAACAGTGTTGTTCCATTACAATCAACCCCATCTGAAGCCCACATCGCCTTGTGAAAAGACCAGCTCGCC
The DNA here is from genome assembly GCF_017639515.1 of Carcharodon carcharias. NCBI lineage: Eukaryota > Metazoa > Chordata > Chondrichthyes > Lamniformes > Lamnidae > Carcharodon > Carcharodon carcharias. Next base: position 114,436,520 of record NC_054482.1, read on the forward strand.
AGTCTCGAACAACCCCCAGCGATGGAAATTCTACCGGATGAAAGCCTTCCCTCAGGAGCTAATTGCAACTGGGCAACCTGGAAGTGCCTTAACAGACTTAGGATTGGTATAGGTCATTCAAAGGTGTCACTAAGCAAATGGGGATATACAACCTGGCCGACAACTTGTGAATGTGGAACTGAGCCAGACTATGCAACATCTCCTGCAATATCTATCACTAGAGGAACCCCACACTGTTGCAGATCTTGCTGAATTCAACAACAAGGCGCAGAAATGTGTCCAGTTCTGGCTGGGCCATGTAAAGACTGTCTGTAGACATGATAAGAACATTCTGGGGGTTACCATTGACCAGAAACTGAACTGGACTGGCCATATAAGTGCTGTGGCTACAAGAGCAGGTCAGAGGCTAGGAATAGTGCAATGAGTCACCCACCTCCTGACTCCCCAAAGCCGGTCCACCATCTACAAGGCACAAGTCAGGAGTGTGATGGAATACTCCCCACTTGCCTGGATGAGTGCAGCTCCCACAGCACTCAAGAAGCTTGACACTGTCCAGGACAAAGCAGCCGCTTGATTGGCACCCTACCCACAAACATTCACTCCCTCCACCACCGACGCAGCAGTGTGTGCCATCTACAAGATACACTGCAGGAATTCACCAAGGCTCTTTCAACAGCACCCTCCAAACCCACGACCACTACCATCTAGAAGGACGAGGGCAGCAGATAGATGGGAAAACCACCACCCTCCAAGTTACTTGCCATCCTGACTTGGAAATATATCACCGTTCCTTCATTGTTGCTGGGTCAAAATCCTGGAACTCCCTCCCTAACAGCACTGTGCGTGTACCCACACCATATGGACTGCAGCGGTTTAAGAAGGCAGCTCACCACTAACTTCTCAAGGGCAACTGCAATAAACACTGGCCCAGCCAGCAAAGCCCACATCCTGTGAATGAATAAAAAAAAATTGGGAAGTGCTCAAAGTGCACCTCTAGATACAGTGGCTTGGTTGCAACTGTAAATTCCATTCGAAATCCAGCCGACATTTATCTTCAAGATCAGAGTTAGATGTGTAAACACTAACAATAAATGACCCATTTCGGGACCTGTGGCTCGAGCCAGGGTGGCTGTTGTTATTTCCATATATAGAAGCTAAAAGTTAGCAATTCTGGGAGAGGGTCATAAAACACCATTAGAGATAAAAAAAAATTATTCATATGGGTTACAGATCAAATAGTTATATGAAAGGAAAAATAATTTGTTCACACTTCTGTTTTGATTACCCCGAAGCATGCCACATCATTATGGAAATAGGGTGTGGGGTCTTTTGTTTAATTTATGTGTGTGTGTGCGCTTGTTGGCAGAAGTAAGTAGTTCAGTTTGAGAACAGAGAGAAGCAGTTGTAGCTTTGCTGTAATGAAGACTGCATCTCATTGGACTGAAAGAGCAGCCAGAAAAAGGTTTGGCCTGCATTTCAAGCAGAGAAGATAATAACATAATTATACATTGTGTAGGTGGCAGGTGAGGCTCTATCTCAGTTTGGATTTCACGAGGGAAAAGCAGATTGAAGGTTTTCCTAGTTTGAATCTAGAGGAAGAAATCTACAGTGGTCCTCATAGAGCCTTGTGGCAGAAAGCAGCTAGCAGAATTAGTTTAGAAAGCTGTGCATAGGCAGTTGCTGAGAAATCTATAGTCTTCAGGTCAGTGACGGAAACAGTGGAAAGTCATGTCGTCAAACAGCTAATGGAAAGACCCCCATATCATCTTACCTTGGAGGAATAGCTTGTATACAATGGAGAATTAAAGTAAATTCTGGAAGCCTGTGGCATACCTTTTGGAAGGAAAAGTGAATGAACAATCAGAATTTCTTAAGATAAGGGAAGCAAAAAAAGTACAATTGAATTTATAGCGTAAGTGTTTATAAGTTATAGAGCTGTTAATGGTACTTACTTTGTTTAATTCTTTATGGTATGTTTAATTTTATTGAAGAATGTGAAATCTTGTGGTGCAGTTCTGTTGATTAATTGATGGGTGTTCAGATTGCTTCTTTAAACAGTAATGGTCACTAACAGTGTTATGTTTTACTGTGGAGTCACTTTGTTCAAAGGGATCCAGGATTGGGAAATGGATGTTGACCTTGCCAGTAATGCATGTATCCCAAGAAAGAATATTTTAAAAATTTACCAATCCTAATAAAATGAATCCTAATAATGCTTTTGGATTTGTTTGAGTGCAATCAAGTCCCTGGAAAGAAACAACCTACATATTTATGTAGCGCATTTGAGAACCCCTGGACACCCTAAAGCGCTGTAAAGCTACTTGTGAAGTGTCTTCAGTGTTGTGATTATAAAACGAAAGGGTACATTTCCACATTGAGAAACTGTTGAAACTGTTCTTCAGAAGCCTGAATGAATCAAAGCTGAATGAACCTCAATTCTTTTTTTAGCAAAATCTTTATTACTGAAACAAATACCATGGAATCATGAGGCAAAGAAAAAGGCAGAAAATGATCGAAATGGAACAGTTAAGGTAAGGTTTAATCTCATCAGAAATTAAAATACAACATACACTTTTTTGAAGAGTCCATTGTCATCCCTCCACCGACACAAAATTGCACTTCAACAAACTTAAACAAATTACCTTCCAGTGGGTTCTGACCCGTATTTCTGTTTCTATAGCTCTTTTAAGTTTTATAGTTTCATTTTAAGAAGTTACATTACATGGATGGGATTCTTAAAGTCAATATTAACAAAATGAATATGATCTTATCTGCAATACCAAATCAGACTCACATTCAGAAGGAGCTTGAAACAGAACTTTTTGTCACACTGACGTGACCAGAACAGTCCAAATGAAAGGACAGTGGAGAAAACCTGAGCCTTCAAGCACCTATATTTTCTTTTACACCAAGGTACAGCAAACAATAGGTGGAAGGTTAGCTTGTTATTGCTGGGTGTTGGGACTGCTCGAATCACAAAGACAGTTGCACAGAGTTGGGGGGTTGGGGGCAGTGGGTCTTCATAGTTAGACAGGCATCTGATGTAATTGTGCGGCAGACATCTGGTTTCCCATGTGGAAGTGTAAAAGTCTCTGATGTCCAACCAGCGAAAAAGACGCTCGTTAATGACTTTCCTCCTTCCTGCTTGAGTGATGCTGAGTCAGTCAACAGGAGCCTTGGCACAGGTCATCGCTTTTATGAAATGGATGGTAATTTTGGTTGTACGTGATGGATTTATTATTCAAATAGCTCCAACATGCAGAAACATCTACCAGAGTCAGGGGAACAGGCATTTACATTAGTAGCCTGTCATCATCATCAGCAGTGCCATGTCTGTGGAAAGAAGCTACCCATCAATAGTGACACATTTCAGTAAATCACATCCACAGGTTAACAGCGAGGCAGAAAAACAAAAAGCTTCACTTTGTAACCAACCAACCTGTAGAATTGGAGAATTGAGGATTTGGTTAAATATATTTATGTGGGGACGATCAAAAGATAACCATCCTTAATGGCATAAAAGGTTGTCCAGTAAAACTGATGACAAAATGGAATTAAACACCACTGTATTGAATCTTACAGCACAGAGGGAGGCCACTCAGCCCATCATACCTGTGCCAGCTCTTCTATTTATTGGGTTCCCTTTGGAAAGTTGCTACTGAATCTACTTCCATCTCTTTTTCTCATTCCGGGTCACAACAACTCACTGTATGAAAAAAATTCTCCTCATCTTCCTCTGGTTCTTTTACCAATTGCCTCAAATCTGTTACCTTTGGGTTCCCAAACCTCCTGCTCCTACCACTGGGAACAGTTTCTCCTTATTTATCAAAATGCTTCATGATTTTGAACACTCTATTAAATCTCCCCTTAACCTACTCTGCTCCAAGGAGAACATCATACATTATCAAAGTTTTGAAAAACTAACTCTGAAAATATCTATGAAATGATTATATATGTAAAAATTACCAAAATCATAACCGTATTTAGATCATAATAGAATGATTAGAGTCCTGTACACAGAGATTAATATATTAACAACCCCATCTACAGGTCATAGCAGCTTACCTGGGACCAGTGCTGAAGCGCACCCAAGGATGATGTGCATTTGGATAAAGACTGAAGTCAGTCCTCTATCATTACTTTTATGTGACAGGCAACTAAAAAGTGAAATTGTACCTGTGTAACAAGGTGACACCAGGTACCAGTGGAAACATTCACAATTCAGTTCATTTCATAGAATCATAGAACGGTTACAGCACAGGAAGAGGCCATTGAGCCCATTGTGTCTGTGCTGGCCCTCTGCAAGATCAACTCAGCTCATCTCATTCGCTCGCCTTTTCCCTGTAGCCCTGCAAGCCTTTTCTATTGAGATAATTCCTTTAGGAAGGTCATGATTGAATCTGCCTTTACCATGCTCTGAGGTGGTGCATTCCAGATCCTAACCAATGGCCGCTTAAAAAGGTTTTCCTCGGGTTGCCATTGGTTCTATTGTCAATCGCTTTAAGTCCGTGTCCTCTGGTTCTCAACTCTTCTGCCAATGGGAACAGATTTTGAACACCTGTCAAATTACCTCATAACCTTCTCTGCTTGAAGGAGGGATAACCACAGCTTCCCCAGTCTCTCCACTTAACTGGAGTCCAAAGCTTTGACAGAAAGTTCCATGCCTGACCTCTAATTTCGGGCGCTCCCACACAAGTGGAGACATTTTCTTCTCCATCTGCCTATGAAACCATCAGTGAGAGGAATTTCCAGGATATTTTTCTCCCTCCAGAATTAGTCCAGGTGTTTTTTTTTTTGTGGTTGGTTGTCCCTCCAGAAGGTTGGTGTTAGGGGAATGTGGTAGTCATGGTGCTCAGTAGCACCGTTGTTGGACAGTCTCAATGCATGATCTTATTCTTGGAATTTTAAAAAAAATCTGGAATTTGAGTTTTAGTCACATTCTGTCAACTTACAGTCTGTAATATGTGCACAATTCTGACTATACTACAAAACGTTCCACTCCCCTGATTATCTCTGCTGATTGTAGTTAGGTTATTAAAATGTTACATTCCACAGAAGTGCCAGAATACAGTTCATTAACCATGCTCAAGTAATAAAGTGTTCATCAATGTCTGTCAATCACAGTCAGCCCGTGCCGCTGATCTACAGCAAGATTGGTTACATTGTTCATTTTAATTGCAAAGTGAATTAAGACAGGAGACCGATCACTCAAAGCTACACTTCGCTTTGTAGCAAGTCAGTAGAAGCTGTCTAACTGTACTGCAGAGACTGGGGTTTCAAGGCTGTTTCAGGAATCCTAATTGGACCGATTTGGATTGTTTCCACAAGGGAGATGGTGGTATAGTGGAAATGTCACTAGATTAATAATCCAGACACTCGGATTAATGCTCTGGGGACATGGGTTCAAATCCCACCACAGCATTAAATTCAATTAATAGAGTCTGGAATTGAAAGCTAGTCTCGTTAATTGTGACCATGAAACTGTTGAGTGCAAAAACCCCCATCTGGTTCACTCATGCACCTTTGGGGAAGGAAATCTGCCATCCTTACCCAGTCTGGCCTACATGTGACTCCAGAACCACAGCCATGTGGTTGACTCTAAACTGCCCTCTGATTTCCAGCATCCACAATATAATCATTATAAAAAGTGACTGACAGTGATGCCACAGTACCCCAGGGGGCAGGATGACACCCGACAGAAGTGAGATGCCCCAATACTCCCTCTCACCCCACATTCCCCCCACTGCTGACCCTAGCTCCTGTACCCCAATTCTGCCCCCCTTACTAGCACCTGGGATCAAACTCCTTGTGAGGTGCAGTTTTGGAGTTAGTGATAGTAAGGCAAGTTTAAAAAAAAAAACCCCAAAAATCAAGAGGCAGTGTTCGGCAATTCTTCTGATGTCAGAATTTTTTCCCCTCATCAGCCACTGGCTCAGAGGGTCGCTTTTCCTAATAAAATGGATTGGTCTGCAAATCTCAACCTGACTAGCCTTACCTGCTCAGTTCTGGTGCCGCCTTGTAAACTTTCATGAAGCTGTATAAATCTGTCTGTGGAAATCCATTCAGCTGATATTTCTGTAACATGAAACCAACCGTGAGGAGTTAATGCATGAGATCTTTTGCCTTTAACATTTGCAGGTGAAGCAACTCTGGTCACAGAATAAACTGTCTTGTGGTGATTGTACAGAAGCTTCAACAGCACTCAGGTCTTAATTTGATAGATCAGGGACGAGGGACTTCAGTTACGTGGAGAGAAAGGAGAAAGTGCTTTCACTGGCAGGAGGGTCCATAACCTGAGGACATGGGTTTAAAGTAATTGATAAAAGCAACAGAGGCATCATGAAGAAACAGTTTTTGAGGTAATGATACGGAATGGGCTGTCCAAAAAGGCAGTGGAAGCAGATTCAATAGGGATTATTAGATATATACAGTAAGTCCCCACTCACTATAATACCAGTAAGTTAATGGGGCCTGTAATCTTGTTGAGCATCGCAAGATTCGTTTAACATCATTTCTCACATGGCCTGATTGGCACCATTTTGGAACAGCCTCTCTCTCTGCTCCCCAACCTCCAAATTGTGATTATTCCGGCTCCTTGTCCTCCAAGTTGCGGATTCTTCCCCCCCCCAATCTCTGACCCACTCTCTCACTGAACCGCATGCTCCCTGTCTCACACTCTCACCGCTTCCCTCTCCTGGACCTGCGTTCCCATTCGAGATCCGGATCTGATCCGAAGCCGGAGCTCCGACATTGTGGAAGCGTGAGTCCCGGTGGTGCTGGAGCCGCTACCCATGTAGGGTTTTTTTTTTAAAAATGACTGTCGAAGCAGCTTCTGCCTCACTGCTCTTCACCCGAGGCCTCACTCACAGCGAGGGTCGAGGAGAGGGAAGCAGCAGGAGGGTGAGTCAGCGGGCGGGAGGTTGGATGAGAGGGTGCGTGGGGGGGCAGGGGGAAGAGGTTGGGGATGGGGAGGGTCTGCAGTGACCAGGAGGATCAGGGACTGGGAGGTTCGGGAAGCAGGAACCTGAGCAGGAGGTGCTGTAAGTAGAAAGTTACATTTTTCGTCTGTAATTTAAACTTATTTTAAAAGTTATTTCCTTTACCAGCGTAGGAATTTAACAATGTTTTGTCTTACTTCAACTTAGAGGGTATAATGTTTTAATATTTGTTTTTTTTACCCCTGTTAAGGAAGAATCTAAATACAGTTTAAACATTGATTCCTACCTGAACCAATGTTCCACTTAAAAAGCTATGGTTTCAGGAACATAACACAACTTTAAGTGAGGACTTACTGTACTTTAAAAGGAAACATTTTGCAGGGCTGTGGGAGAGCTGCGAGAGCGGGTAGCACTTTCAGGGAGCAGAGACAGGGGTTGGAATCTTGTTGTGGTGTCGGGGGTCTCGCCTGGCGGCTGGAGGGCTGGCCAGAGACCTACACTTCCTCTTCAGGGAGGCCCACCGGAACCCCAAGCCAATCAGGCAGTGATGAGGCCAGCCAAGGGGCCTTCCCCTAGAATCAAAGGTCCAGGGGTGGGAGCTTTGCCCACCGAGAGCTGCTGGCCAATCAGAGGCCGTCAGCTCTTGCACACAGCAGCGCCATTTGGGAGGTGATGGCTGCTGTCAGAAGGACAGGCAACGGAATCCCAGGATTGTGGAGCGACCCTACAGGTGAGTAATGGGGATGGCATTGTTGGGGAGGTGGCGGTGGTGGTGGGCAGTTTTGTGGGGTAGGGTCGTGGGCAGAGGGGTCCAGGGCAGTCAGTAGCAAGGTGGCTTTCAACGGGCCCCTCATTCCCGATGTCCAGCCCCTCGTTCAGGCGCTGAGTGCCTTTGATTGAGGGAATCCCTACGTCCCCCCTGCCAAACCTCTGGAGGTGACGCGCTGGCTGCACAGTTTTAACCATCAGGCATACAGCTTGGTGACAGGCCCATGTCAGGGGCAGTGGCGTGAGGCGCTTCAGTGGTCATTGATTGGCAAAGAGGTGCATTTGCAGAAGGTGAAATCATTGCAGGTGATTCTCTGGCTACGACTGGAGAGATAGGAATGGAACCAGGTGAAAGCAGACCCACCAGGTCGGACAATGGTGAAGAGATGTTGGATGGGGATGGTGTAGTGGATCCTGTTGAAGGCCGGGCCACTGGATTAAGAGTCCAGCAACTTAACCACTATGGTGCCATATCCCAGTCTGTGTGAGTGAATCAAACACAGAAGTGTAGGGCAGGAGGTTTGGACATGAGAAGACATGTAAAAAAGTGGGCCTAGGATGCCTGTAAACACATTTAGCAACCTTAAACTTGAGGGCAGGCTCGATAGTTTGGTTAACTATATTAGAAGAAAAGTTTACTTCGGGCAGCCAACCTTTTATCAAATGGAGCCAGTCAGATCCACGTGTCTGTGATAAGAAAGAGACAGACAGAAAGGATGTACCTGCACCACATGGACTACGACAGCTTAAGAAAGTGGCTCACTGCCGCCTTCTCAATTAGGCATGGGCAATAGGGTTGTGGTGAGGTGGGGAGCGGGGTAAGAGTTAGCGTTAGAGTTAACCCTATACCTAACCCAACTGAGATGGGCAATAAACACTGGCCTTGCCAACAACGCCTACATTGCATGAAAAAAAATTAAACTCTCGCACAAAAATCTATTGTCACAAATCATTAGCAAAGCTGTTTTGTTTTTAAAAGAATTAGCTTACCTTAATCGTTTCATAAGTGTCAGTAATAAGGGCAATAAAGAGACTCAGGACCATGTAGATGAAGAGGCTGATGAAGGAGTACAGGTAAATCCTGCTGAAGAGCCAGAGCAAGTTACTTTTCTCTTGTATTTCCGCAAATGTTGCAAACATATCATCACCATTGATCAAAGAGAAAAGGCATTCAGCAACAGCGCTTAACTTTTCAAACTGAAAGGATAAAGAATATAACAGATAGGCAATTTGAACGTGACTCATATAGATACATTAATCTAGATGGGTGACTGGTCATGCAGTATGTACATATAACCAGCCCTGCTTCCTGATTGGTGCACACCAGCAATAGGAAACTATTTGTCACATGCTCAGCAGAGACCAATCAGATCAGAGTATTATACATCGCAATAAACCACCACCCTGTTTAGTAAGCTCAAGTTAAAATAATTCTAGTTATAAACCTAGCTGAATTAGTCGGCGCAACAGTAAATGTAGCAAAATAATAAGATTTTGAACCGAACTTCTAGCCAAGCCGAGTAGATATCCTGGGCCCTGGGAGGCCCCTTGTGGCTGAATTCATCAATGAAACCCATTTGGAGGAGTGGGATGTCCTTGGGTAATACCATAAGAGGCTCAGCTTGATCCCTCCCCTTCCACAAATTAACACATCCCAGCACTACCCACCTCCCACCATCACCTGGGTCCTTCCTCAATCTGAAGCCTAGGGTCTAAGTAGTACTGGCAACAGTCACTGCCTACCTGGTGCCAACCTCTGATTGGCCAGCAGCTCTCAGTGGGCAGGACTTCAGCTCCCATGGTCCTTGATCCTTGATCCTGGGGAAGCCTGCCACTTGCTTGTCAGGCCTTGAGAATTTTTTTAACCTTTATTATTTAATGGGATGTGGGCGTGACTGGCAGGGCCAGCATTTGTTGCCCATCCCTAATTGCCCTTGAACTGAGTGGCTCACTAGGTTAACAGTCAGCCACATTGCTGTGGGTCTGGAGTCACGTGTAGGGCAGACCAGGTAAGGACAGCAGATTTCCTTCCTGAAAGGACATTAGTGAACCAGATGGTTCACATGGTGTGACAAATGGTGATAGCGTCTTGGTCACCATTACCGAGACTAGCTTTATATTCCAAATTTATTAACTGAATTCAAATTCCACCAGCCACCGTGGTGGGATTTGTATCCATGTCCACAGAGGATTAGCCTGGGCCTCTGGATTACTAGTCCAGTGACAATACCATTACGCTACCATCTCCCACAGAGTGACGCAAGATGTGGTGGCCCTTCCCAAAAAGAGGTCATGTAGAGCTCCCCCTGGCTTTCCAGGTGTCTAGCGAGACCCCTGTCACCTCTGCTAAATTCAGTCCACTGTGTCTATCAGGACAGTCTGTCTGAGGAGCTTGGGAATAAAGTAGAAACAGGCGGTTTGGGGTTGGGGAGGCCATGAAATTGGAGGCTGAGGAGGAAAGATTTCCAGACGGAATGAGATCATTGACAGGACTGGAAACAATGGCTTGGTGTTTGGTAGTGGAGTCATGATCCAGGGGAAGGTAGAATTAGGCGTCAGAGAGTTGCCATTCAGCCTCTGCAAGGTAGAGGTCAGTTCGCCAGACAACAACAGTACCACCCTTGTCAGCGGGATTGATGGCGATGTTAAGCTTGGACCTAAGAGAACAGCGTGCAGCAAGTTCAGAGGGAGATGGGTTAGAGTGAGTGAGGGGAGCAGAGAAATTGAGACGGCTGATGTCACACCGGCAGTTCTCAATGAAAAGATTTGGAGAGGATATGAGGCCAGAAGAAGGGGTCTGGGACGGGGGAGAATATTGGAGACCTGGGGATGACTCTTGTCCAAAGAAATGGGCATGGAGGCAAAGGCAATGGAGAAAGAGCTCAGTGTCATGCGAGCTGGAACTTGAGTTAGGGGTGCAGGGCCTTCAAACTGAGGCCTTTGCTCAGGACAAATCACTCAGAGGGGAAGGTCGGAGGGTACCATGAATACCTGGCAAGGAGATTGGAAGAAGAAGATGGTGTCAGTGGGAAGGGAAGGAGAAGGTGGATTCAGCAAGCGTGGGTACCGGTGAGTCGTTGAAGCTTGCAATCCTTAAAAAAGATAAAAAGGTTTTTCTTACAATGTCAGATGGTACAAGGCATTGTGTTGATTTCTGGATGTTGGGAAAACAGCAGTTTGAGGAATTCTGATTGTCTTAAAAATCCCTGTGATTGTGGGTGGATCCAGAACACAATGGTGGAATTTCAGTTAGAATTCACATGGAATAAGTCAGAGGTGAAGACAGCTGCTGACAAAGATGTGGCTGTGAAAGCTATTTTTGTTTTACACACCCAATGAAAACTCAAGAGTGAAATAAAAAATGGTGAAGGTGAACAAGGTAAAAGAAACCCTGTTGGAGAGAAGAGCAGAAATTCTTCAAGATGGACATTCCTTGAAGAGAAGTGGCAGCGAATTAAACTCTGATGCAAAAGCAAAATACTACAGATGCTGGAACCCTGAGACAAAAACAGAAAATGCTAGAAACACTCAGCTCAGCAGTATCTACGGGGAGAGAAACAGAATTAACATTTCAGATGTGACCTTTCATAGGTTCTGATGCAATCATTATCCAAACTTTTTTCAGCAACTTGAGTGTTGCTGAAAAAGAGACATTCTGTCAAAGCTTTTCATCTTGCACTCATCAGGACACAATTGCAAGAATACCATAGAAACTAGGAGCAGGAGTAGGCCATTCAGCCCTACAAGCCTGCTCCGCCATTCAATATGATCATGTTGATCCTCTATCTCAATGAACATATTCCCGCTTTCTCTCCATACCCCTGGAAGCCCCTAATATCCAAACATTTATCAATTTCTTTCCTGAATATACTCTGTGACCCGGCCTCCACAGCCTTCTGTGGTAGAGAATTCCACAGGTTGACCACCCTCTGAGTGAAGAAATCTTTCATCTCAGTCCTAAATGGCCTGCCCCGTATCCTGAGGCTGTGACCCCTGGTTCTAGATTCCCCAACCAGGGGAAACATCCTCCCTGCATCCAGTCTGTCTAGCCCTGTTAAAGGTTTATACATTTCAATCAGATCCCCTCTCATTCTTCTAAATTCTAGTGAATACAGGCCCAGTCGAACCAGTCTCTCCTCATACAACAGTCCTGCCATCCCCAGTATCAGCCTAGTGAACCTTCGTTGCACTCCCTCTATGGCAAGTGTTTACTTTCTTAGGTAGGGAGACCAAAATTGCACACAGCACTCCAGGTGTGGTCTTACCAAGGCCCTATATAACTGCAGTAAGACATCCCTACTTTTGAACTGAAATCCTCTTGCAATGAAGGACAACATCCCATTAGGCATCCTAATTGCTTGCTGCCTACTTACTTTCATTGACTGGTGTACAAGGACACCCAGATCCCTTTGTACATCCACATTTCCCAATATATCACCATTTAAATAATACTCTGCCTTTCTGTTGTGCACACTGAAGTGTATAACTTCACATTTATCCAAGTTATATTGCATCTGCCATGTGTTTGCCCCCACACACAACTTTCCTAAATCACCCTGAAGCCTCCTTGCATCCTCCTCACAACTCACAACTCCGCCCAGCTTTGTGTCATCAGCAAACTTGGAAATATTGCATTTGGTTTCCTTATCCAAGTCATTGATATATATTGTGAATAACTGGGGCCCAAGCACTGATCCCTGCGGTACACCACTAGTCACTGCCTGCCACCCGGAAAAAAACCCATTTATTCCCACTCTCTGTTTCCGGTCTGTCAATCAATTCGCAGTCCATGCCAGTATATTACTCCCAAGCCCAAGTGCTTTAATTTTTCCCACCAGACTCTTACATGGGACCTTATCAAAAGCCTTCTTGAAATCCAAATACACCACATCCACTGGTTCTCCCTTATCTATTTTACTAGTTACATTCTCAAAAAACTCCAGTGGATTGCTTAAGCATGATTTCCCTTTCATAAACCCATGCTGACTTTGACTAATCCTGTTAATGCTTTCCAAGTGTTCTGTTACCACGTCTTTTATAATAGACCCTAGCATTTTCCCCACTACTGATATTAGGCTAATTGATCTATAATTTTCTCTCCCTCCTTTTTTAAATAGTGGGGTTACATTTGCCACTCCCCCAATCCGTAGGAACTGCTCCAGAGTCTATAGAATTTTGGAAGACGACCAAATCTCAGATCTTTGGTAGATTTGGTGCCTTTGCAATTCTGTCCTGATTAGTGCAGGACAAAAAGCTTCAAAAGCATGTCTCTTTTTTTCAAATCAACTCCATTGGAAAATCTATGTCCCAAAGAAAATTAGGATTGAAAACTACACTCCCTCGTGTGAAAGAATATTTTGTTCCCTTTTCCCTACATGTGGTTGATGTTTTTGTGACGTGTCAGCCATTCAGTGAGGTCATCACTGATATGTATCCGAATGCCACACTCCTTGGGTCCGAAACCCTTATTACCGGTGTCCAGCAAAAATTTACCCGCCTCAGGTTTAAAAATATTAATTAAGGTAGTGTCTACTATTTTACGTGGGAGAGAGTTCCATGTTTCCAGTGCGATTTGTGTGAAGAGGTTTTTCCTAACTTCTCTCCTGAATGGCCTGGCTCTGATGTTAAAAATAAAAAGATGTGCATTTATATAGCACTTTTCACATTCACCGGACAACTCAAAGCATTTTACAGCCAATGTAGTGCTTTTGAAGCATAGTCACTGTGTAATGTAGGAAAGAGAGCAGCCAATTTACACACAAGCTCCCACATACAGTAGTGACCAGGTAATCTTCTTTTGATTGAAGGGTAAGTATTGGACAGAACACGGGGGATAACTACCCTGCTCTTTCTTGAGTCTTTAAACATCACCTGAGAGGGCAGACAGGGCCTTGGATTAATATCTCTTCTGAAAGACGAAACAAGATTTTCAGGCTGCGTATCTCATTTAGTGTTGGTGGGTACATAGGAATAGGAGAAGTAGGCCATTCAGCCCCCTCGAGCCTGCTCCACCATTCAATAAAATCATGGCTGATCTGATGTGGTCTTAACTCCATTTTCCTACCTGTTCCCCATAACATACGTACATACGAACTAAGAGCAGGAGTAGGCCACTCAGCTTTTCGAGTCTGCTCCGTTATTTAATAAGATCATGGCTGATCTGACTGTAACCTCACGCCTACCCCTGATAACCTTTCACCCCATTGTTTATCAAGAGTCTTACTACCTCTACCTTTAAAACATTCATAGGCTCTGCTTCCACTGCCTTTTGAGGAAGGAAGTTCCAAAGACTCATGACCCTCTGAGAGAAAAGATTTCTTCATCTCTGTCTTAAATTGGTGACCCCTTATTTTTAAACAGTGACCCCTAGTTCTAGATTCTCCCCACAGGAGGAAACATCCTCTCCATATCCACCCTGTCAAGATCCCTCAGGATCTTATATGGTTCAATGAAGTCATCTCTTACTCTTCTAAACTCCAGCGGATACAAGCCTAACCAGTCCAGCCTTCCCTCATAAGACAACTCACCCATTGGAGGTATTGGTCTAGTAAACCTTCTCTGAACTGCTTCTAATGCATTTACATCTTTTCTTAAATAAGGAGACCAGTACTGTATACAATATCCAGATGTGGTCTCACCAGCACCCTGTACAATTGAGGCATAACCTCCCTACATTATATTCAATTCTTCTCTCAATAAATAATAACATTCTATTACCCTTCCTAGTTACTCGCTGTACCTGCATATTAGCTTTTTGTGATTCATGCACTGGGACACCAAGATCCCTCTGAATCTCAGAGCTCTGCAATTTCTCACCACTTAGGTAATATGCTTCTTTTTTTACTCTTCCTGCCAAAATAGACAATTTCACATTCTCCCACATTTTACTATATTTGTCAGATCTTTGTCCCTACGCTTAACCTATCTATGTCACTTTGCAGCCTCCTTATGCCCTCTTCACAATTCAATTTCCTACCTAGCTTTGTGTCATCAGCAAATTTCACAACCATACCTTTGATCCCTTCATCCAAGTCATTTATATAAATTGCGAAAAGTTGAGATCCCAGAGCTGATCCCTGTGTCTCATTACATCCCGCCAACCAGAAAAAGACCCATTTATGGCTACTCTCTGCTTCCTGTCAGCCAGTCAATCTTCTATCCAGGCCAGTATGTTACCCCCTACACCATAGGCTCTTATTTCCAACAATGACCTTTGGTGTGACACCTAATCCTTGACTGTCTTGTAAATCAAAAGTCTGTCTAACTCAGTCTTCAATATATCCACTGACCTTGCTTCCATTGCTTTCTGGGGTGGAGAATTCCAAAGAATAACGACCATCTGAGAGAAGGAATTTCTCCTCATCTCTGCCTTAAATGGAAGACCCCTTATTTTGAAACTGTGCCCCCTAGTTCTAGATTCACCAAAAGGGGAAACATCCTCTCATCATCCATCCTGTCAAGGTCCCTCGGAGTCTGATTTGTTTCAATAAGATCACCTTCTGTTCTTCTCAGTTCCATTGGACATAGGCCCAACCTGCTCAACCTTTCCTCATATGACAAACCCTTTCAACCCAGGAATGGGCCGAGTGAATCTTCTCCGAACTGCTTCCAGTGCAAGTATGTACCTCAAGTAAGGTAACCAAAACTGTACACAATACTCAATGTAGTCTCTCAATGCCCTGTATAGTTGCACCAAGACTTCCATACTTTTATACCCCATCCCTTTGCAATAAAGGTCATTCCATCGCCTTCTTAATTACTTGCTGTACCTGAATGCTGACTGCATGTGATTCATGTACAAGGACATCTAGATCCCTCTGTAATGCAGCATTTTGCAGTCACTCTCTATTTAAATAATATTCTGCTTTTCTGATCTTCCTACCAAAGTGGACAACCTCACATTTTCCCACGTTATACTCCACCTGCCAAATTTTTGCCCACTTACAAAACCGATCCACATCCCTTTGCAGATTCTTTGTATCCTCCTCACAACTTGCCTTCTTACCTATCTTCGTATCATCAGCAAGTTGGGCTACAACACAGTCCAAGGCATTTATATAGTTGGTAAATAGTTGAAATTTGGCTGCCATGTTCGCCGACTGCACTTTGACTGAGAAGTGTTCCTGGACGTCCTGTGGGCGGGGATTGTCGACCGTCTAGGATTGTCTTGTAGTCTTGAGGGATTAATGCATCATCTTTAGAACACTGATACTGGCAAGCCCGGGGAAAGATCATTGGGACATGAAAAAAAGAGATGCTCCTTTTTCCCCACTTTCTTTGAACATTTTTTGTTAACTGGTCATGAAAATATTGGAGATGGGAAAAAAAACTGTTGTTTGACTGAGAGCCAGGAATCATCCAGCGGGATAACAGCGAGGATGAATGTGTCAAGTGACTAATATCAGGGGTGGGACAGTTGGAAGGCATGAGATGGATCCACCAGGAACACAAAAGATGGCAACCCAACCCAAGGATGTGAAAGGCACAATATCAATGCAAGATTTTCTCCTCCAAAGACCATCCTTAAATGCAAAGCAACAACAATGTTATGATGAAAAGTCATCAACCTGAAACATTAATTCTTTTTTTTTCATTTATTCATGGGATGTGGGTGTCATTGGCTGGGCCAGCATTTATTGCCCATCTTTAATTACCCCTTGAGAAGGTGATGGTGAGCTGCCTTCTTGAACCGCTGCAGTCCATGTGATGTAGGTACACCCACAGCGCTGTTAGGGAGGGAGTTCCAGGATTTTGACCCAGCGATAGTGAAGGAACGGTGATATATTTCCAAGTCAGGATGGTGAGTGACTTGGAGGGGAACTTCCAGGTGATGGTGTTCCCATGTGTCTGTTTCTCTCCACAGTTGCGATCTGACTGTTGGTATTTCCAGCATTTTCTGTTTTTATTTCAGATATCCAGCATCTGCAATATTTGATTTTTGTGAAGTTTATTTTATATTCACACTAAGTGATAAAGAGTTCAGGATTTAACAGCCTGAGGGATATCCTGCCTCACCACCAATAGAGTCAGCAGCCCCGCAGCAATTTAATACTCTGAGGGGTGTTAATTGTTCGGGGGCAGGACTTCTGCCCCTCACAGAGAAGTCCTGCCTCAGAGAGCTGCCGGCCGATCTGATTGATCAGCAGCTCTGTGGCCCCAGCAGCACCACTGGGAGCTGTGGCCAATGCTGGGACTGCAGGTCTTCCCACGAGTCTAATTGCCAAAGTCAGGATGGGGTTGAGTGCATGGGGTATTGCGGCAGGGGCAAGCGGGGAAGCCTTGGGTGGCAGGTTTAATTGGAAAGACGAAGGGGGAGAGGTCACTCAGGGGAGGGAGGCAGACTTTGGGAGGGACTGGTCAGGAAAGGGGGCCAGTGATGAAGGAGCCACACCCTCCCACTCCCATCAACTTTCCCATCCGAGGCCCAAACAGGTCTACCTGCCGGGCCTCTCCCCTAACCTTGTAGCTAATCTCTCCCCCATCCCTGAAACAATTCTGGTAAATCTCCTCCACACCCTCTCAAAGACCCTCACATCCTCCCTAAAGTGTGGTGACCAGAATCGGATGCAATACTCTAGTTGTGACCTAACCAGAGCTTTATAAAGGTTCAGCATAACTGCCCTGCTTTTACACACAATATCTGAATGGCAACATCATTCTACAAACTGTAAAATAAGCACCATAATGTTTTTCTTAATGTTACTATTTTCCACTAATTATTGGAAAACCAGTTGCTGCTCAACTCCAGGCCTCACTTCCTGTAACAATACTGACCTCTACTGGACAGAATGATACAGTACAGAAAGAGGCCGTTCAGCCCATTATATCTGTCTTTGAAAGAGCTATGCAATCGAATACATTCCTTCTCTTTCCCCATAGTTCTGCAAATATTTCCCATTTCATGTATTTATCCAGATTTTATTACTGAATCCATTGCCTTTTTGGCACCGCTTTCCAAATCACAACAGCTTACTGCATAAAAAGAGATTTTTAAAAATTCATTCATAGGATGTGGATGTCACTGGCTGGGCCAGCATTTATTGCCCATCCCTAATTGCCCTTGAGAAGGTGGTGGTGAGCTGCCTTCTTGTACCACTGCAGTCCACGTGGTGTAGGTACACCCACAGTGCAGTTAGGGAGGGAGTTCCAGGATTTTGACCCAGCGACAGTGAAGGAACGGCGATATATTTCCAAGTCAGGATGGTGAGTGACTTGGAGGGGAACTTCCAGGTGGTGGTGTTCCCATCTATCTGCTGCCCTTGTCCTTCTAGACGGTAGTGGTCGTGGATTTGGAAGGTACTCATCTTCTTCACAGGTTCTTTTTCCAATTACCTTAAATCTGTGTCTTATCAACCCTCCTGCCTGTGTAAACAATTCTTCTTATTTACCCTATCGAAACCCCTCATGATTTTGAACACCTTTATCGAGTCTCCCTTCAACCTTCCTTGCTTTGAGGAGGAACTATCTCTAGTCTCTCCACTCAAGCAGGTGGCCTAGTAGATAATATCTATCGCTTTGCCAATGTACTGTGACAAGGAAATGAAAGCAGAACATTCTGGAAAAAAGTAGCAGCCCTCTCAGCCTCTGAAAGAGAACAGCAGGGCAGATTTTCTATTGAACAGGTTTTTAATGTCAGTAGTGATTACCTTTGAGTGATACGGTCCGAGCACAATCCACCCACAGAACATATAGCCCAGGTATATCATGCCAGCACAGCAACAAAAGCGTAGCACTTTTGGAAAAGCTCCTCGCATTGTTAAAATGAGCACCTGTGAACAGGGTAAAGCAGCATTAAACCGAGGATTCATTCCACCACAAGATGGAAATTTCAGGCAAGTCATCGGGGTTGAGTTTCTGCCAGTAATATTGGCACAATTTGGGCATTATTGACTGAAACGACGCAAACAATTTCAAGCGTGAGTTAGGCCCAAAGCTACTTACGCTCATGATTACCACTACCTTTTCCCCTGATTCAATACACAATTCCCTGACCACAAAACTCACCGCTCCCCAGGTTGAAATTTCAACATTTCACCGAATGCACCGGGTGCAAGAGGACTCTTCAAATTACGCCCATTATCCAAGGTGTACAGGCACCAGTCGGCACTTTTTAAAGTGGCTTTTCATATAAATAAAAATATTTAAATTATTAAGGAATTGACTGGTGTACACCTGGAAAACTATGAAATGTTTGAGTATGATTTATTAATAAAGTCATTTCAGTGATTTTAAATCAGGTCATTCACAGGTTGAGGAATGGACAAACTTATTAAAAATGCTTATTTTTGGTGATAATCTCATTGTCGGCTGGGTTAATAAAACTGCACCAGGTTCCCACTCTTCAATAAGTCAAGGGATACATTTTGAAGGAAGCAAGGAAACTCTTCTGTCCTCTTATGCTGCCCAATTGCACTGGTTGGTGGGAGATTTTACATTTGTGATTATGGTAACTAATTTTAATGTAAACTTGAAGCCTAACTGAACCAGCTCAATTTCGAGCATGTTCTGGGCACGTTTTCCCAATCGGAAGTTCTACCACATTATTCTGCTGTGATACTTACATTGTATTTCTGAAAATATCCCAGGTACCTGATTACCCCAACCCAGGAGAAAAGGGTAGAGGTGCCAAGGAAAATACTACAAACATCATATGTCGTGAGGTTCTGAAATCAAAAACAAGGATTAATTATACATCTTAGAACATAAGCAACTGAACTGGGTAGAAGAGCCAAGCTATCTAGGGCTGAACAAGTAATTAAAAACAGCCCCCGTAAGAGTACAAAATAACTAAAAGCATTGACAAAGCACTGGGATTTATTTCTATGTGCATAGAATTCAAAACTGGTGAATTTATGTTAAAACTTGTATAGGATACTGGTCAGCATGAATTTACAATACTCTACACAGTTCTGGCCAGAAGGCATTTGAGAAGGTGCCACATCAAAGATTATTCTGGAAAATAAAAGCTCATGGTATAGGTGATCACATATTGGCATGAGAAGGAAGCAGAGAGTTGGCATAAATGGGTTTTTTTCTGATTGGCAGGATGTGATGAGTGGTGTGCCATAGGGATCAGTGCTGGGACCTCAAACTTTTTACAATTTATATAAATGACTTGGATGAAGGGACTGAAAGTATGGTTGTGAAATTGCTGACGACACAAAGGTAGGTAGGAAAGTAAATTGTGAATTGCCATAAGGAGGCTACAAAGGGGCATAGGCAGGTTAAGTGAGTGGGTAAAGATCTGGCTAATGGAGCATAATGTGGGCAAATGTGAAATTGCCCATTTTGGCAGGAAGAATAAAAAAAGAAGCATATTATCTAAATGGTGAGAGATTGCAGAGCTCTGAGATACAGAGGGATCTGGGTGTCCTAGTGCATGAATCACAAAAGGTTAGTTTGCAAGTACAGCAGGTAATTAGGAAAGCTAATAGAATGTCATCATTTATTGTGAGGGGATTTAAATACAAAAATAGGGAGATTATGCCTCAATTGTACAGGGCATTGGTGAGACCACATTTGGAGTATTGTGCACGGTATTAGATTCTTCCTTAAGTAAGGAGAGCAAGTGCATTGGAAGCAGTACAGTGAAGGTTTACCAGACTAATACCAGGAATGGGCGGGTTGTCTTATGAGTAAAGGTTGGACAGGTTAGGCTTGTATCCGCTGGAGTTAAGAAGAGTAAGAGGTGACTTGATTGAAACATATAAGATCCTGAGACGTCTTGACACGGTGGATGTGGAGAGGATGTTCCCTCTTGTGGGAGAATCTAGAACTAGGGGGTCACTGTTTAAAAATAAGCGGTCACCCAGTTAAGACAGAGATGAGGAGAATTTTTTTTCCTCTCAGAGGGTCATGAGTCTATGGAACTCTCTTCCTCAAAAGGAGGTGGAAGCAGAATCTTTGAATATTTTTATGGCAGAGCTAGATAACCTTTCGCCCGCTTGCTAATCAAGAATTTATCAGGGGTAGACAGAAATATGGAGTTGAGGTTACATTCAGATCAGCCGTGATTTTGTTGGATGGCGAAGCAGGTTCGTGGACCATTGACTCACTCCTGCTCCTAATTCATATGTTTGTATGTCTGTCCATATGATCTCCATAGCGCACAGGATATGGAAGCAATAGTAAACTATGGCTCAGTTGCTAGCACTCTCCCCCCACCGAATCACAAGGTTCTGAGTTCAGGTCCCATCCCAAGGCTCGAACATAACAATCAAGGCTGTTGCCCCACTGATGTGGTTCTGAGGGAGTGCTGCAGTGTCAAACGTGCTCTCTTTTTGATGCGATGTTAAACCAAGGCCCCATCTGCCTGCTCAGTTGCATTTTTGTAATGCATTCACGGGATGTGGGTGTCACTGGCCAGGCCAGCATTTATTGCCCATCCCTAATTGCCCCTTGAGAAGGTGGCGGTGAACTGCTTTCTTGAACCGCTGCAGTCTATGTGGTGTAGGTACACCCACAGTGCTGTTAGGGAGGGAGTTCCAGGATTCCGACCTGGCGACAGTGAAATAACGGCCGATATATTTCCAAGTCAGGATGGTGAGTGAATTGGAACTTCCAAGTGTGGTGTTCCCATGTGTCTGCTGCTCTTGCCTTTCTAGGTGGTAGCAGTCATAAGTTTGGAAGGTGCTGTCAAAGGAGCCTTGGTGAGTTCCTGCAGTGCATCGTGTAGATGGTACACACACTGCTGCTACTGTGCGTCGGTGGTGGAGGGAGTGAATGTTTATGGATGGGGTGCCAATCAAGCAAGCTGCTGTATCCTAGATGGTGTCGAACTTCTTGAGTGTTGTGGGATACTCATCCAGACAAGTGGAGAGTATTCCATCACACTCCTGACTTGTGCCTTTTGTATGTAAAAGATCCCATGTGCTCTTTCAAAGAAGCACAGGGGAGTTATTCCCATTGTCCTGGCCAATATTTATCCCTCAATCAGCATCACAAAAACACGGTCATTATCACATTGCTGTTTGTGGGAGCTTTCTGTGCACAAATTGGCTGCTGGATTCCCTACAAGTGCTGCTCATAATATGCAAAGTACAGACTGTTTTCAACCAGCCTGCACTTGCAATCCCAAAGCAAGATGTCTACTGTTAGATGTGATTCAAAGATTGGGCAGCAAGATAACGTTCAAATTCAGCCCTCACGTTCAAACAGTGGGCAAGTTGAACGTCGCTGTATTCTCTCTAAAAAATAACTAAATTAAGTTGGTTTTTATGTGTGTGTGTGTGGCCCACAACTGATTTTGTCTATGTGTGAATGGACCGTGATAAGAGAAAGGTTCCCCACTCCTGGTCTAAGGAATGACACCACAGGGAAACTGTACAAAGTAAGACATTATTCCCATCCTACCTTTGATGTTATTTCCATTTTCAAGACAGAACCAGTGATAGTCATCAGGTCACTGATGATGATCAGGATGTACCAGCCATTCAAAAACTCTAAATGGTCAGACAAACACACACTCTTACTGTATCTCTTCAGAAAGAAAGTGATAAATCTCTGCAACAATAAAAAACAAAACTTACTGTCAAACCTCATCGGCTTATTTTTCACATCACAACATCTTCCATTTATCAAGTGTCTTCTGCACAGTAAAACCACCACGCCCTCTTCGACAGGAACGATTATCAGACTTGGCATTGAGCTTTTGGTCTTCTGACCTAATATCTCCTGATGGGTCTCAGCGACAAACCTTGTTCACCAAGGCCCCTGTCAAATGCTTCGGGAAGGTTTACAACATCAAAGGGTGCTAGATGTTCACAACTCCCTTCCACAAACGGCGATTGGTGACAGATCAATTAATCGTTTTAAAACCGAGATTGATAGACTTTTTTTTAGCCAGGAGTATTAAAGGATTTGGGGGCAAAGTGGTTGGGGTCGCATATCAACCATGATTTCACTGAATGGTGGGACAGGCCTGAAGGGGCTGAATGGCCGCCTCCTGTTCCTACGTTCATAAAGGCATTACATAAATGCAGATTGGTGTTGTTGATGATGCTCTGTAAATGCAGGTTATTATTCTTAAAGGTGCTATATAAATGCAGGTTATTATTCGTAAAGGTGCCATATAAATGCAGGTTATTATTCATAAAGTTGCTTTTTAAATGCAGGTTATTATTTGTAAAGGTGCTATATAAATGCAGGTTGTTATTTTTAAAGGTGCCATATAAATGCAGGTTGTTATTTTTAAAGGTGCCATATAAATGCAGGTTGTTATTTTTAAAGGTGCCACATAAATGCAGGTTGTTATTTTTAAAGGTGCCATATAAATGCAGGTTGTTATTTTTAAAGGTGCTATATAAATGCGGGTTGTTGCAGATGAAAAATAATATAAAACATATGTTTAAATATTTTTATTTGTCCCATTCGAAATCTCCAGAGTTGTCTGTTTAGAGATGATTTTTCCTTTGGTTCTAGTCTGTTACACAGCCTGGGCAGCTCAATCACTACATATAGGGACTCCTAATCACAGGGTCATTTCAAGTCCCACATTGGGTAATGGATTTTGGGGGAGATGAGGGTGTAGTGGTATTGTCACTGGACTAGTAACCCAGAGGCCTAGGCTAATGCTCTGGGGACATGGGTTCAAATCCCACCATGGCAGCTGGTGGAATTTAAATTCAATTAATAAAATCTGGAATAAAAAGCTAGTATCAGTAATGGTGACTGTGAGACTATCATTGATTGTTGGGAAAACCCATCTAGTTCACTAATGGCCATTAGGGAAGGAAATCTGACATCCTTACCTGGTCTGGCTGACATGTGACTCCAGACCCACAGCAATGGCCCAGCAATCCACTCAGTTCAAAGGCAATTAGGGATAGGCAACAAATGCTGGCCTTGCCAGCAACTCCCCCCCATCCCATTAAAGAAAAACAAGTACCAACACTTTTTAAAATTTGCTTCCTAGGTTCTGCTCTTCCATTTGGGGAGCAGCAACATGTGAAGAGCTAGTGAGGGCAGCGATGCTTTCGCATGCTATCCAATCTAGTCAGGGCAACTAAGTCTTCCACGTCCTGGAAGAGGTCAAGATAAATACAAGGAATATAACTGGCACAAACCCCAACATATCCCTACTACATGTGGCTATGTGGGTAGCTCTCTCCCACTCCAGAAGCCAGAGCGCAAAACTCCAGACAGACACACCCACTGCAGAAGCGAGGGGGTGCTGCACTGTTTGAGGTGCTGTCTTTGAGATGAGATATCAAACTGAGGCCCCGTCCACCCTCTCTGACAGACAGGAAAGATCCTACTGTGAAGAGGATCAGGGCAGTTATCCCCTGTGCCCTGCCTGACATTTATCCCTCTAAGTCACTAAAACTGATTAGCAGAATCTCTCGGTTTGTGGGAGTTTACTGTGTGCAAATTGGCTGCTCCATTTCCTACATTATAACAGTGGGGAAAACGCCAAACGTTTGGGCTGTCTTGAGGTCATTAAAGGTTCTGGTTGGCGTGGGGAAGTGAGCGTTTGCCGGTGAGCCTCCCAGCACAGATCTGGTGCTGAAGTGGCTCTGACAGAGCTTGCTCAGAGATTCTTGCTGCCAATTGGCTGATCTTTGCTTTGTCAGATCTGCAGGTCAAAGGGCGGAATCAAAATGCGTTTAAAACCGGTCGGGGGGGTTTCAGACATGACTCCTGCAATCATTTCATTCTACAGTCAAATCTGTTTTGAGATTGAAGAGTTTGAAACCAAACATTAAAGTGACGCATTACAGAGCGGACTTGTTGGAACCTATCCATCAAGTGAAATTTTCAATGCAGAGAGCAGCTGGTAGATGCAGATGATAGATAGATAGATAGATACCTTGTGTAGGTTCAGGCCAAGGATAATAGAACGGGTGCAAAGGACAAGTGACATCAAACAGATCAGCACGACACAGGCATCAAAGATCAGGATGTAGTATGTGTTCTTTGAAACTGGAAAGATAAAGCAATATAATTGGCTCAACAAACAATACTTATGTTCTGAGATTATATAATACAAGGATTGATGTGCTAATTTCATCCTTCACTGTGTACAGTACTCAAGCCTGAAGGATGTCATGGTTATGGTGCTAGACCAGCAGCCTAGAGGCTGAGTCCAAAGCCCAGCATGGTGAGACAGAGTGCCCACTTAGCAAGGAAACTCATTGGACTCACTCATGTTCTTCAGGACTGGGGACCTGAACACTGCATTGGTCTGCCCTACACTCTCCAATTCCAATCCACTCTTTATGTCCTCCTATGGGATGTCAGTCAATGACAGCCATGGTTCAATGGATAACCTCGAGTTAGAAGGTTGTCAATGGATAGCACTCTTTCCTCGAGTTAAAAGGTTGTGGGTTCAAATCCCACTCCAGGATTTGACCATAAATCTGCAGGCCGATATGTCCTGTGCAGTAGCGAGGGAGTGCTGCACTGTTAGAGGTGTCATCTTTCACATGAAATGTTGAAGGTCCTGTCTGTTCTTTCAGCAGATGCAAAAGATCCTGTGGTACTACTTTGAACAAGAGTGGGGTAGTTCCCCCTGGTGCCCTGGCCAATATTTACCCTTCAAGTTAACATACAAACAAGGAGTAGGCCCTTGAGCCTGCTCTGCCACTTAATAAGATCATGGCTGATCTGATAGTAACCTGAAATCTGCATCCCTGATAACCTATCACCCCCTTGCTTACCAAGAATCTATCCACTTCTGCCTTAAAAATATTCAAAGACTCTGCTTCCACCGCCTTTTGAGGAAGAGAGTTCCAACGACTCACGACCCTCTGAGAGAAAAAATTTCACCTCATCTCCATTTTAAGTGAGCAACCCCTTATTTTTTACAAGTGACCCCTGGTTCTATATTCTCCCACAAGAGGAAACTTCCTCTCCACATTCTCCCCTCAGGATCTTATATGTTTCAATCAAGTCGCCTCTTACTCTTCTAAACTCCAGCGGATACAAGCCTAACCTTTCCAACCTTTCCACATAAGACAACCCGCCCTTATCAGGTATTGGTCTGGTTAACCTTCTCTGAACTGTTTCTAACACATTTACATCCCTCCTTAAATAAGGTGGCCAATGCTGTACACAGTGCTCCAGATGTGGTCTCACAAGTGTCCTGTACAAATTAAGCATAACCTCCCTACTTTTGTATTCAATTCCCCTCGCAATAAATGATAACATTCTATTAACTTTCCTAATTAACTGCTGTACCTGCACACTAACCTTTTGTGATTCATGCACTACAACACCCAGATCCCTCTACACTTCAGAGCTCTGCAATCTCTCACCATTTAGATAATATGCCTCTCTTTTATTTTTCCTGCCAAAATGGACAATTTCACATCTGTCCACAATATTCTCCATTTGCCAGATATTTGCCCACTCAGTTAACCTATCTACATCTTTTTGTAGCTTCCTTATGTCCTCTTCACAACTTACTTTCCTGCCTATCTTTGTGTCATCAGCAAATTTGGAAACCATCCCTTCAATCCCTTCACCCAAGTCATTTATATAAATTGACAGTTGAGGTCCCAGCGCTGATCCCTGTGGCACACCACTTGTTATATCTTGCCAACCTGAAAAAGACCCTTTAATGCCTACTCTCTGCTTCCTATTAGCCAGCCAATCTTCTATCCATGTCAATATGTTACCCACTATACCATGAGCTTTTATTTTCTGCAATAATCTTTGATGTGGCACTTTATCAAATGCCTCCTGGAAATTTAAGTATAGTACATCCACTGGTTCACCTTTATCCACAGCACAGGTTACTTCCTCAAAGAGATTGAATAGGTTGGTAAAACACGATTTCCCTTTCACAAAACCATGTTGACTCTGCCTGATTGTCTTGAACTTATTCAATGGCACTGCCAAAGCTTCTTTAATAATAACTTTGAACATTTTCCCTACAACAGGCGTTAAGTTAACTGGCCGGTAGATTCTTGCTTTCTTTCTCTTTCCCTTTTTGTATGATGGAGTTACATTTGCTATCTTCCAATCTAATCTAGGGGGTTTCAGAAAATTAAAACTAATGCATCAACTATCTCATGAGCCACTTCTTTTAAGACCCTAGGATGAAGACCATCAGCCCGCAGCTCCAACAATTTACTCAGTACCACTTCTCTGCTGATTGTAATTTTCCTGAGTTCTTCCCTCTCTTCCATTTCCTGATCCAAAACTGCTTCTGGGATGTTACTTGTATCCTTTAGAGTGAAGACTGATGCAAAATACCTGTTCAATTCATCTGCCATTTCATTGTTTTCCATTATCAATCCTCCAGACTCACTTTCTATAGGACCAACACTCATTTGGTTAACTCGTTTCTTTTTAAAATATTTATAGAAACTCTTACGTTCTGTTTTTATATTTCTGGCTAGCTTCCTCTCCTACTCTAATCTTTCCCTCCTTATTAATCTTTTAGTCATCAATCACATTGCTAAAACAGATCAGCTCATCATTATCACACTGCTTTAGTGGGATCTTGCTGTGTGCAAATTGGCTGCCGCATTTCTCACATTACAACAGTGACAGCACTTCTAAAAGTGCTTGCCTGCCTAGAAAGCATTTTGGGGTGTTCGACAGTCATGGAAAGTGCTATATAAATGCAGCTTTTTCATGGCAATCAACCCGGCACTACCATCCACATCCTGAGCGCAAGAGACAAAGGTTAGGGCAATACCAGCCTCACAGGAATGAGACAAGTATTGTTAGACATTTTGGAACCGTAATCTTATCTAAGTAGCACAGCTCTGGCGGTTTTTATACCAAGGTACCTTGACGGTACCACCAAGGGCCTGAACTCTTATGTCTTTGTTGCTAGCTTCTAAATGACCTTCTAATGGATTCAAGAGGGAGGGGTAGCAAAACATGTAAAGGGGCTGGAGGTTGAGAGTCTTCACACAATAACCACTGAACTGGCCTATAACCCAATACAAAATGTCTCTTAATGGATCCTGGGAACATAGGAACAGGAGGAGGCCATTCAGCCCATCAAGACTGCCCTGTGATTCAATGGGTTTGCAGCTGATCTGAATCCTAAATCCAATTACCCACCTTAGTTTCTGTAACCCTCAAATGCCTTTCACTAAAAAAAATGTATTGTTCTCAGTTTTGCAATTTTCACATGACTCCCAACCTCAACAGCTTTTTTGGGGAGAGGGTTCCAGATTTCCACTACCCTTAGTGTGAAGAAAGTTCTTCCTGAGAAACCATTGACCTCGACACCTTACAAGAGCAACAGACACACGGGAACACCACCACCTGGAAGTTCCCCTCCAAGCCACCCACCATCCTGACTTGGAAATATATCGCCGTTCCTTCACTGTCACTGGGTCAAAATCCTGGAACTCCCTTCCTAACAGCACTGTGGGTGTACCTACACCACATGGACTGCAGCGGTTCAAGAAGGCAGCTCACCATCACCTTCTCAAGGGCAATTAAGGATGGGCAATAAATGCTGGCCCAGCCAGCGAAGCCCACATTCCCGTGAATAAACAATATAAAAAAATAACTGGACCTACCACTCGTTAGTTCTTGGGTAGGATTTCAGTATAATTGCAAAATTATTCAAAGAAATCTACACTAGTCCTGTGTCCCACTCTCTCCCTTGGCTCTGTGTCTTCATAGAAGCATAGAAAGGTTTGCAGTACAATAGGTAGCCATTCGGCCTATTGTGTCTGTGCCAGTCGAAGAGCTATCCGGTCTAATCTCACCCTCCAGCTGTTGGTCTGTAGTCCTGGAGGTTACAGAACTTCGTGTTTTTTTTAAATGTTATGAGGGTTTCTGCCTCTCCCACCCTTTCAGGCAGCACGCTCCCAATCCCCCCCACCCTCTGGGTGAAAAAGTTTCCCCTCAACTCCCCCCTAATCCTTCCACTGATTGCTTGACATTTATGCTCCCTGGTTATTGACGTCTCTGCCAAGGGAACCAGATCCTTCCTGTCCACTCTATCCAGCCACCCCCAAAATTTAATACACATCAATTAAATCTCCCCTCAGCCTCTCGCCATTGCCGGCCACCCTCTTCTGGACCTTCTCTGGCACCTTCCAGAATGTGGTGACCTGAAATGCACCCCAAACATTGATCTGATTTTACTCTTCTAAGATGCAGTGGTGTTTGATACAGAGTATTTCCACGTTGTTAACCATACATTAGATCACTCACTTCTGAGAGTAATCACATTGTGCAATGTTTCCTAAGTCTCTCTTATATTAATTTTGCTGTCCTTTGACAGGAATATTCCAGGGCCGGGTTTCTCAGCAGGGTCCATAGTTAGTTTCAAGGGGGAGGCTTCAGTCAAACTAAAACTGGTGATTAATATCCATGATCAACCTTGGAACAATGCTGCCATCGAGTGGCGCTCCTGAGAATTGCAGCTGTAAAGATCTCTGAGCCCCAGCCTCTGGTTTATTCATTTTAGTCCCCAAACATTCTTCACCCTGAACTACACATTTATACAAACATAAGAACATTGGGAGCAGGAGTAGGCAGTTCGGTCCCTCGAGCCTGCTTCACCATTCAAGAAGATCGTGGCTGATCTGATTGTGGTCTCAACTCCACATTCCGCCTACCCACCCACCCTGATAACCTTTGACTCCCTTTTTAGTCAAGAATCGAGCTCCTTCTGCCTTAAAAATGTTCATTGGCTCTGCCTCCACCACTCTCCGGGGAAGAGTGTTCCAAAGATTTACTACCCTCAGAGAGAAAATTTCTCCTCATCTCTGCCTTAAATGGGGGACCCCTTATTTTTAAAACGTGTCGCTTAGTTCTAGACTTTCCCACAAGGGGAAACATGCATGTTTCAATAAGATCACCTCTCATTCTTCTAAACTCCAGTGGATACAGGCCCACGCTGTCCAACCTTCCCTCATGAGATAACCCCTTCCCCCATCCCCGGGATCAGTTGAGTGAACATTCTCTGAACCGCCTCTAATGCAATTATATTCTTTCACAGTTCTCCAGACTTGGGCTCACTAATGCGCTGTACAACTGTAACAAAATATCCTTACATTTATATTCCACTCCCCTTGCAATAAGCACCCACATTCCATTTCCTTCCTAATCACTTGCTGCACCTGCAGACTAACTTTTTGTGATTCATGTACCAGGACACCCAGATCCCTCTGTACCTCAGAGTTCTGCAATCTCTCTCTCCATTTAAATAATTTGCTGCTTTTCTATTCTTCCTGCCAAAGTGGACAAGTTCATATTTCCCCACATTATACTCCATCTGTCAAATTTTTTTGCAAACTCATTTAATCTATCTACATCCCTTTGCAGACACCTTTATGTCCTCTTCGCAATTTACTTTCCTACCTAGCTTTGTGTCATCAGCAAATTTAGCTCCCCTACATACGGTCCCTTCTTCCAAGTCATTGGTACAGATTGTAAACAGTTGAGGCCCCAGCACTGATCCCTGTGGCGCTCCTACTGAAAATGACCCATTTAGCTGAACTCCCTGTGAGCGAAAAGCCCATTCCCTTTAGGGAAGGAAATCTGTTGTCCTTACCTGGGTCTGGCCTACATGTGATTCCAGACCCACAGCAATGTTGACGCTCAAGTGCCCTCTGAAATGGCCTGGCAAACCACTCAGTTTGAGGGCAATTAGGGACGGGCAACAAATGCTGGGCTCGTCAGTGACACCCACAATCCCAAGAAAAGATTTTTTTTTTAAAAAGCGAACACAATGTTTCCTATCTTTTGACAATAGAGGATATTGGTGAGGTACTTGCCTCTTGTTCAAAATCTGCAGTTGCCAGCCAGGCCTCAGTTTGCCATGCGCCTGTACGGAAGCGGGCAGGGAGTGGGTAGGGCAGAGGCCTGTGTAATTCGTGTCCGGCCTTTTTGGGCTCCGCCTATTGCCAAATTTGGTCGGGCGTATTCCAGGAGGTATAGTCACATGACTCACCCCCAAGCTCCCACCCGTTTGTAACTAAACCGCCCAGGTTCCTCAGCAGGACATACCCTATTGGCCAGGGCCTCATATTTTCCAGGGACTCAGATTTTCACACCCATCTGACTCTAGGCCGACCCCCACCAGGGGCCAAAAACCCTCCCCAATTTATTTTTTTTGAAAATAAATAAAAGCGACCAAAGAGAACGTACAAAAAAAAAATCTCTTTTAATGTCCCGAGCAATTCTTCCCCAGGGTTGCTGAAGCGGGAATGGCACAGGGGTGGAGAATGGATCCTCCTTCAGATTCGGGTAAGGTGAACAAGGAGAAGCAGATTAACCAGTCACTCAGGGTCAGGCGATTATTGTGTTTCCCAATGTTATACCTGATACTTTCTGTCTCGACTGGAAAACATTCACAGCAGAGCATTGGGATTTTACAGTCCCGGGCTGACTAAAATCCCTTTCACACAACTGTTCAATCTTCTGAATAGAATGAACATTGGAACAAGAGCCTCCAACCTCAGCAAGACCTTTGAATCGTTACTGAATGTAACGTCGTACTGAGGACAGCTCATTAAACAGAATGGGAAGATGTTGACGGAGATTAAAGCAAGAGTTCAAACCCCTCAGATCCTTCTAGAAACTGTGACAGTTGAGGACACCAACAGACTCAATTAGAGTCAGGCACTGTGATGTCGGAGCAGGATGGCGGAGAACAAATGAGAGGTCAATGGCTGCAGTACGTCAGGGTAAAGAAATAAACACAGGGTAGTGATATGAAGTCTGTCCCTGAGCTGCAGGCTCTGTTGATCTGAATGTGCAATGCATGAGTGGAGATTGATAGAGCCAAGGGTTACCGACCCCTTTGTGTCTGAGTACCCCACTGGAGTTTGCCCAGTGTCTCAAAACCGTCTCCCTGTACAGGGAATGGAGTTGATTCTTGAAGGTTCAATCTCCAGGTAATGCCTCCAACGACCGTCCTCCCAGCTCTCAGAAGTCCCTCTTCAGAACAGCAGAAACTTAGCAGTTAAGTCAGTCATTAGCCAACTGGTGCATTTTCCATGGGCAACAATCAGAGTCTACTTGCCAACCAATCAGCACTCTCTTCTCATGAAGTATAAATTGTTGTTTGTTCTCTTTATATTTGGCATTTTTGCAAATGTCCTGATGAGTACAAGGCATAAAAGTTCCACATCTCTTTTTTTCAGTGATTAAGACTCTCCTCACGGATAACACTCCCTGCTCCAACCAGCCCACCTGGCAAAGCCACATCCATTCCAATAACCTTCTGATGTGCTGCAGAGAGTGTCCCTGGAGGACTGTTTGGATAGGTCATAAACCTTCACATCGTGCATCGCATTGAACCTGTGCCCTACTCTTGGATAACTGATTTGTCAAAACATGGCTTCCAACAAAAAGCAGGTCACTCCAATACAATTTTGCATAAGTATTCCCAAAGACATTGTGCCCGGAATGGATCCAAGTGATTAGAAGTTATTTGCCTTATCTTTGTCTAAGTTTGGAGTATTTGACACAGCTCACGTTTTATATAAAGGTCACAATCACCATAAGTTTAGATTCTGTGAAAGAAGCTAACTTACTTACGGGAGCCAGAAATCACCCAATCTTTACATTCCCTGCTTGTTGTCTCGCTCTCCAAACTTATCTTGATGATTCCACTGTGAGCTGCATTGTCAAAGGTGATCTGCGATTGGAATAGAATAAGCTATTATTAGACATTAGTCGCAATGATTTCAGAACATCCCTTCTGAGAAATCCTCATCTCTCAACCACCTCTCATCGCTAAGTGCATCGGGTGCACAGTCAAGGAAGCATTGAAGGTGGAAAGGTAAATCTTTCCCATTGTATTATTATAGGCCCTTTGTGTCCCATCCATTTGTGCGAAGTAGATGCAGTAAAACCCACCAAATATTTATCTATCCACTTCCCTCTTAGCGGTGACATAAACGTGTTGCCTTGGACGAGGAATCCAGCGATCCAGAGTAAAGCTCTGGAGACCCGGGTTCAAAGGCCACCAGGGCAGATGGTGGCATTTGAATTCAATAAAAAACCTGTAATTAAAAGTCTAATGGAACCATTGTCAATTGTCGTAAAAACCCATCTGGTTCACCATTGTCCTTTAGGGAAGGAAATCTGCCATCCTTACCAGGTCTGGCCTACTTGTGACTCCTGATCCACAGCAACGTGGTTGACTTTTAAATGCCCTCTGAAAAAGGGTAATTAGGGATGGGCAATAAATGTTGGCCCAGCAAGCGATGCCCACATCCCATGAACGAATAAAAACAATTTGAAAAATCCCACCATCTCCAATATTCAACCCCTGTCGAATGTTCTCCAGATTTCGCCTCCTCCTCTCAGGCCCCAGATTCACCAGAACAGGAACCAGTGTTTTCTAGGGGGACAAATGGGGGGATGGGGGGGACAGGTGAGAAGGGGAAAGTGGGGGGGGGACAGGTGAGAAGGGGAAAGTGGGGGGGACAGGTGAGAAGGGGAAAGTGGGGGGGGTTAAGGGGGAAAGAGGAGTGTGAGAGGAGTGAGTGGGAAAGTGTGGAGGATGAGAGGGGTGGGGAGGGAACCAATACAGAGGGGTGATATGGATGAGGCGATATGGGGGGGTTAAGGCAGGGGGCGTGAGTGGGGAGCAAGCGGGAGCAGGAGGAGGTGAATGAGAGGGTGAACCAAAGGGAGGAGTCAGAGCAGGGAGGTTGAGAGGAGCGGGTGGGCAAGATGGAAGGTGAGAGGGAGAAATCTGTGGAATCTTTTTTCTTTTATTCATTCATAGGATGTGAGCTTTGCTGGCTGGGCCAGCATTTATTGCCCTTCCCTAGTTGCCCTTGAGAAGGTGGTGGTGAGCTGCCTTCTTGAACCGCTGCAGTCCATGTGGTGTAGGTACACCCACAGTGCTGTTAGGGAGGGAGTTTCAGGACTTGGACTCAGCAACAGTGAAGGAACGGTGAGATATTTCCAAGACAGGGTGGTGAGTGGATGGAGGGGAACTTCCAGACGGTGGTGGGAATCTGCTGCCCTTGTCCTCTAGATGGAGTGGTCGTGGGTTTGGAATGTGCTGTCTAAGGATCCTTGGTGAATTCTTGCAGTGCATCTTGTAGATGGTACACACACTGCTGTCACTGTGCGTCAGTGGTGGAGAGAGTGAATATTGAAGATGGTGGATGGGGTAATCATTTGGTAATTGTTACTGACTGCCAATCAATCTCTCTGTCCCACAAGGGGAACAATTCTAAGCATAGAGTCTCATTCCTTAAGGTTGTGAATTGTTTCAGGAGATTTTACAAATGTTAAATTTTAAATGTTCAACTTTTTAATTCTTACTTTTTCCATTTTTTCCTCTCTTTCTTTGTCCAATCTTGCCCTCATTTTATTTCTCCTTCCGTACGTGGTTTGATAGTTAATTCACCCACTCTCATTTAGACTTCCTTCTCATTTCATCCTCTGTTTCCCAAACCTTTATTCTCATGGATTTAGGAGATTAAATCTTGGTCCCATCAATCATCAAGGTCCCAGGTGTCATGTTTGCCTTATCGTGCTCTTATCAGCTCCTGAATTTTGTGAGAAAGCTTTTTAAAAGCTAAACATGCAAATTGCATTTTAAATCAGGGCAGGTTGCCAAAAACTTCACCCCAGACAATTCAGCTCCCGTGTGTTCGGACCATCGAAAAGGAGATTTGTCCATTTTTGGTCTCACTAATCGCCATTTCTTTTTCTAATATTCACCCGCTCAAATCTACAGCTGGGTCATCACTTCTTTACATCTCAATCCTACAAGACAGGCAGTGAAAGGAGGTGAGTCACTCACAGTAATCCTAAACTCATAGCAGTCCGGCAACTCATTGTTGTGAATGGTTTGTAGATCAATCCCCTTTAGTTTAAAGGAGATTTCCAGGAGTATTAACCTTAATAAAAATAAAGGAAAAAAATAATGCAGTACTAAAACGTGACATAGAGATAAACATCTCACACACATGCACACACACCGACAGGTACAGATGGAGTTGGGCATTACATATACTTCTGTGAATCTGTGCGGATTCAGACACAGGGTACATTATATGTACATTACCTGTAAAATTCCAGGTCAAAAAATGATGAATTGTTCACTTTCCATTCTTTTGGGCTGTCACTTGGTTCTATATTTATGCAATCTGTCGGTAAACAAATTATTAATTACAATTCATCATTGAATAAAAACGTGCATTAATTTTTCTCAAGGACAGGCAAAAACCATCAACTATTCCTGACTCCTTTCAATCAAAATGATCTAATCCCTGTTTCAACACAAGTGGTCAAATTAACGATTGAAATGATGTCAGATAAACAAATACAAGGTCCCAGGGAGCTGCTGAGAAATTTTGGCTTGCTCACAAGCTGAAATATATTTATCCCTATTCAGTGACAGTAAATTCCCACCCTTTGCAGCAGTTATGTTCTTGCAAAACCTCGCAAATAGCAAACTTGCGAACAATCAACATGCTTTTCCACGGGGCTCAATTAGATTGGCTCCAGCCATAAGAGGGCAGGACTGGTTTGAGTAGGTGACCCTGCAGCAAATTGCGGGGCAGTACCTGTATCCAACAGGCGGGGGAGCCTCTGAGCAATATGACACTGAAGATTTCAAAATGAACAAAGCCATTATTGCAGCGAGATGTGGACATTTGCATCGAACGTTAATGGCGTTACCATCACTAAATCCCCCACCTGTCAACATCCTGTGGATTACCGTTGACCAGAAACTGAACTGGACTAGCCATATAAATACTGTGGCTACAAGAGCAGGTCAGAGGCTGGGAATCCTGGGGCAAGTAACTCACCTCCTGACTCCCCAAAGCCTGTCCACCATCTACAAGGCACAAGTCAGGAGTGTGATGGAATACTCCCCACTTGCCTGGAGGAGTGCAGCTCCCACAACACTCAAGAAGCTTGACACCGTCGAGGACAAAGCAGCCCCGCTTGATCGGCACCACATCCACAAACATTCACTCCCTCCACCACTGACGCACAGTAGCAGCAGTGTGTGTACTATCCACAAGATACACTACAGGAATTCACCAAGGCTCCTTAGACAACACCTTCAAAACCCACGACCACTACCATCTAGAAGGACGAGGGCAGCAGACACATGGGAACACCACCACCTGGAAGTTCCCCTCCAAGTCACTCACCATCCTGACTTGGAAATATATCGCCGTTCCTTCACTGTCGCTGGGTCAAAATCCTGGAACTCCCTCCCTAACAGCACTGTGGGTGTACCTACACCACATGGACTGCAGCGGTTCAAGAAGGCAGCTCACCACCACCTTCTCAAGGGCAACTAGAGATGGGCAATAAATGTTGACCCAGCCAGCGAAGCCCACATCCCGTGAATGAATTTTTAAAAACACAATTTGACACCGAGCCACATGAGGCAATATTGGGATAGGTGATCAAAAGCTTGGCCAAAAGGATCTGTTTTACTGGAAGAGAGAGACAGAGAGAAAGAGGGCGAAAGACACACAGAGAGGTTTTAGGGTGTGAATTCTAGAGCTTAGTTCCCAGGCAGCTGAAGACATGGCTGTCAATGGTGGAGCGATTATAATCGGGGATGCTCAAGAGGCCAAAATTTGGAGGAGCGCAGAGATGTTGTAGAATTCTAGGTTTGGAAGAGATTACAGAGATAGGGAGGAGGCATGGTGCATTAGAGGGGTTTGAAACCAAGGATAAGAATTTTCTGATCAAGGTTTTGTCAAGCCAATTATGACACGAACAAATCAGTTTATCTACTGCAGTAACTATTAATGCCTTTCAACTGTTGCATCATTTGCGTGATCAATAACTGTGGAGCCAATATTATATTTTTTTAAAGTCTAACGTTAAATTATCAAGCTGCCCACTATGAAATCTGAATGGTCTTACTCCAACTTAGTTACATGCCGAGCTCTCAGAAAGCACAACAACTCTGCATTTTCCCCAGAGTGTTATCGTTTGTTATCATTTATAGTACAAAACGCCGGCTGGCATTTTCTGGTGTGGTGGGTCCCATCATGGTGGGTGTGGCCAGGGTGGGTGTGGCCAGGGTGGGTGTGGCCATGATGACTGTGGCAAGCCTTTCAAACTTCCATGACCTGACCGGAAGATCCCGCCAGTGGGAGGGGCTGGAAAATTCTGGCCACCTTCTGATAACGTTTCGCTGGAATTTTTTTTTGTGTCACTGTTTTGCCCATGTCTAATTGCTTCTGAGGGCAGTCGCTACATCGCCGAGCATCACATATAGGCCAGACCAAGTAAGGATGGCAGATTTCCTTCCCTAAAGGACATTAGTGAACCAGATGGGTTTTTAGGACAATCAATAATAATTCTGTGGTCACCATTACTAGTGACTAGCTTTGTATTCCAGATTTATTTTTTTAAATGAATTGAATTTAAATTCCACCAGCTGCTGTGGTGGGATTTGAACCCATGAACCCAGAGCCTGGGCCTCTAGATTACTAATTCAGTGACAATACAACCACATTTTTCTTGCTCATGTGTGAATGGTGAATATTGCTGCATGCACAGTCACACAACAGGTCAAGGTTCTATATTTCTCATCCTGTCCATGGCCACAGATAACGAGTGGCATTAAAAACCCTGACTCTTTTTAGGAAAACTCTTTCACCTGACCTCAGGAGCAGGGAGTTTACCATGTGACAATCACAGTGTCACTTGTTACATGAACCACAGCTCTGGCGCCACAATCCATCTCAATCCGTTGTAAAATGCATCAATAAAAAAGGGGACGGGGTGGAAGGGAGACACCAGTCAGGAGAGACTGGGCCGTGTTGGGTGGAAAACCCCATTCACCATGGTTTCCATGCAAGTCGGATAGTGCTGCACTGTCAGAGGTGCTGTCTTTCAGAAGAGACATCAAACAGAGGCCCCATCTGCCCTCTCAGGTGGGTGAAAAAGTTCCCATGACACCCTTTCAAAGATGAGCAGGCAAGTTAACCCCAGTGTTCTGGTCGACATTTACCCTCAATCAACACCACAAAACAAACGATACGGTCATTTTCACATTGCTGTTTGTGGGAGCTTGCTGTGCGCAACGAGGCCACTGTGTTTCCTACATTACAACAGTGGCCACACTTCATTGGCTGTAAATGCTTTAGCACATCCTGAGATTGTGAAAGGTGCTTTAAAATTACAAGTCTCTCTTTTTAATTCTCTCTCTTACCTGTTTCAACTGTTGGATTGACTGCCATGATGTCGCTCGAGATTACAGGCATGGTTTTCATATACAGCTGCTTACAGATTTGCAAAGATGTCTTGTTATATTCATTTGAATCATAACCATAATTCCCGACTGTCACACTCTGTAAGTGCAAGTACTTGGAGGGAAAGAACACAGAATTAAATATTTATAGGGAACAGTGTAGCACAAAATATTAAAAACCAGAATACAACATCCTCCATACTCTACTTCTCCCAGTAAGACATGCAAAATGACCATTCAAACTTGCCCCCCTGTTGAGTGTCAGCAGGTCATTCCATGCAGGTGGTATTGTTAGTGAAGGGTTCATCAAATGGGATTTTACTGGCTTCTCTATACATTAATTTCTCATAACTTTTCAAGTGAGGCTGATCTCATGAACCCCTTAGATAAAGCAGGAGAGGCCTGTACAGTGGCCAATAATTATAGCATTATATTATCATAGAATGGTCACAGCACAGGTGGAGGCCATTTGGCCTTTTTCTTTGTAGATTTATGGGCTCTGGACGTCGCTGGCTGGACCAGTATTTATTGCCCATCCCTAATTGCCCCTTGAGAAGGTGGTGGTGAGCTGCCTTCTTGAACCGCTGCAGTCCATGTGGTGTAGGTACACCCACAGTGCTGTTAGGAAGGGAGCTCCAGGATTTTGACCCAGCAACAGTGAAGGAAAGGCGATATATTTCCAAGTCAGGATGGTGAGTGACTTGGAGGGGAACTTCCAGGTGGCGGTGTTTCCATGTATCTGCTGCCCTTGTCCTTCTAGGTGTCGAGGTCGTGGGTTTGGAAGGTGCTGTCTAAGGAGCCTTGATGAGTTCCTGCAGTGCATCTTTAGATGGTGCCACTCTGCATTGGTAGTGGAGGGAGTGAATGTTTGTGGATGGGGTTCCAATCAAGCGGACTGCTTTGACCTGAATGGTGTCGAGCTTCTTCAGTGTTGTAGGAGGTGCACTCATCCAAGCAAGTGGGGAGTATTCCATCACACTCCTGACTTGTGCCTTGGAGATGGTGGACAGGCTTTGGGGAGTCAGGTGGTGAGTTACTCATTGCAGGATTCCTAGCCTCTGACCTGCTCTTGCAGCCACAGTATTTATATGGCTAATCCAATTCAGTTTCTGGTCAATGGGATCCCCCAGGATGTTGATAGCGGTGGGGGGGGACTGTCGTGTCCCTGTCAGCTTTCACCTAGTCCCACTCCCCAGCCTGTTCCCAGAAGCCCTGCGAATATTTTCTCATTAGATAATTATCCAAATCCCATTTGAAAGCCCCGATCGAATCTGCCTCCACCACGCTCACGGGCGGTGCATTCCAGGTCCAAACTGCTCATAAAAAGGATTTTCCTCATGTCGCCTGTGATTCTTTCGCCAACCCCCTTAAATCGGTGTTCTCTGGTTCTTGGACCTTACACCAATGGGAACAGTTTCTCCCTCTCATAATCTGGCCAGACCCGTCATGCTTTTGAAAACCTCTATCAAATCTCCTCTCGGCCTTCTCTTCTCCAAGGGGAAAGGACTCAGCTTCTCCGATCCCTCCAGGTAAGTGAAGTCTCTCGCTCCTCAAACCATTCCTATGAATCTTTTTCTACAGCCTCTCCAAGCACCTTCACATCCTCCCTGAAGTGCCACACTCAGGATTAGATGCAATGCTCCACATGAGGCTGAACCAGTGCTTTAGAAACGTTCACCGTAAATGCCTTATCTTTTTACTCAACCACCCTATTGATAAAGCCCAGGATGCTTTATGAAGTACTCTCTCAACCCGTCCTGCCGATTTCAATGATTTATGCACTTATATCCCCAGACCCCTTTGCTCCTGCACCCCCTTTAGAATTGTACCCTTTATTTAATATTCCTTTCCTCATTTCTTCCTGCCAAAATGTATCTCTTACTCTTCTCCATATTAAATTACAACTGTCACATGTCGACCCATTCCACCAGCCTGTCTACATCCTCTTGAAGTCTGTCACTATCCTCCTCACAGTTCACAATACATCCACGCTTTGCATCTGTAAATTTTGAAGTTGTACCCTCTATACCCAAGTTTTGGTCATTAATGTAGATCAAGAAAAGCTTAGGTCCTAATACTGAGCCCTGAGGAGCCCCACTATAAACCTTTCGCCAGTCTGGAAAATAACCATTCACCACCATTCTCTGTTTCCTGTCACTCAGCCAACTTTGTATCTATGCTCTCACTGCCCCCTTTTATCCTATGGTCTTCAGCTTTGCTGACAAGTCTGTTATCGGCACATTATCAAATGGCTTTTAGAAGTCCCTTACACCACATCAACAGTATTACCCACATCAACCCTCTCTGTTACCTCATCAAAAAGCTCATTCAAGTTAGTTAAACATAATTTGTCCCTAATAACTTACCAATCTCCTTCAGCAGCATTTTCCAAGCCTAGAAGGACAAGGGCAGCCGATGCATGGGAGCACCACCACCTGCAAGTCACGCACCAGCCTGACATGGAACTATCGGGAGGACTTTTCCCTCTTTGGGTTTGGGCTCAGTGGGGGTGGTCAGGAACCCGACCAACACCCACGATCATGGCCACATCACAATTTCACACTGGCAAGGCCACAGAGCTGCCTCAGGGAGATGAACATTTTTCAAAATAAAAAATAAAGCTTCCTAAAATGCTGTGAAGGATGTTCCCTCGTGTGACTCTGACACATGAGCAGGGACGTGTTATTAATTAAATTTGAAAATTTTTATTTTATTTTTATTTTGCTGTTGGAAACCTCATCCCGCCCGTGGATGAGGTTTCCAAATATAAGTGCAACAGCCACTTGGCCTTTTCGCCTGCCCACCAGCAAAACATTTCTTTTAATTACCTTTTTAATGGCTGCTAATAGGCTTTTTAATTGTTGGCGGGTGCGCTGCCGACTGAAATATCATGCGAGTGCGTGATGATGTCAGGACGCTCGCCCGATGTCATCGCAAGTCATTTTACACTCAATCAGGTCAGGCACGGGCCCACCTGATGAGCTAAAAATTCAGCCCAAATCGCCGTTCCTTCACTGTCACTGGGTCAAATCCTGGAACTCCCTCCTTAACAGCACTGTGGGTGTACCTACACCACATGGACTGCAGCGATTCAAGAAGGCAGCTCACCACCACCTTCTCAAGGGCAATTGGGGAGGGGCAATAAGTGTTGGCCTTGTCAATGACACTCACACCCCATGAAGGAATTTTTTGAAAAATCGAATCCATGCTGGCTTTCTTGCATTAATCTTCATTTGTCCAAGTGAATGTTAATCCTGTTCCAAATTATCATTTCTAAAAGCTTCCCCGTGACCAACATTAAACTGAAAGAGAAACAGAAAATGCTGGAAAAGCTCAGCAGGTCTGACAGCATCTCTGCAGAGAAAAACAGAGTTAATGTTGCAAGTCCGTATGATCCTTCTCAGCTCTGAGGAAGGGTCATACACACTCGAAATATTAACTCTGTTTTTCTCTCCATAGATGGTGTCAGGCCTGCTGAGCATTTCCAGCATTTTCTGTTTCTCTTTCAGATTTCCAGCATCTGCAGTATTTTGCTTTTACCAAGGTTAAACTGTCTGGTCTGTAGTTGATGGTCTTAACATTCCACCCTTTCTTGAACAAAGATGTAACATTTGCAATTCTCCAGTCCTCTGGCACTACCCCTGCATGTAAGGGAGAGGGGAAGATTATGGCCAGACCATCTGCTATTTCCACCCTTTCTTCCCTCGGTATCTTCAGATGCATTTGTTCCAACCCTGGTGACTTATCGACATTAAGTAAAGCCAGTCTTTCTAATAATTTTTCCGTCCATCCAGTGTCTCAACTGCATCCTCTTCCCCCGTGACTTTGGCAGTATTTCTTTCCTTGGTAAAGACAGATGTGAAGTGAAAAGTACCTTATTTGGCTTTGAGAGGTTATGAGGCTGAGAACTTTCTTTTCTTCCTCCGTTACTAGCCCCAAGCATCAACAAGCAGCCTCCAAGATGCTTGGGTTTGCGAAACACTCTTCAATTACAGTGAAGGAAATGCAGTACCAAACACTTAGCAGGCCACAACTTGAGTACTGTGTAGCCACTAGGGACCCATTTACTGCTAAAAACATTACTCTCCTTGAATGTTCAATGCCGGGCAGCTCGTTTTACTTGTGAAGTGCCAATGTCTCGCAGTTGGTCATGCCATTAGGCTGGTGCAGCACCCCAGAACTGAAGATAGGCCCCATTTGGAATGGGCAATTAAATATTTCTAAGCAAGACATCAAGTCCAAAAGTAACTGAGCTTGAAGCATTCACAACCAACAGCTCCAACTGTACACACTCCAATGTGCTTTCTTTGCTAACTGAAGTTTCCCAAGAACAATTAAAGACTGGAACAACCTCGCACAAACCTTGATCTCCAAGCCCTCTAAGGAGTCAGTTAAGGAAAATCTGTTGAGTTTTTTTTTTACATTAATGTGACCACCGACTGCATTCATAGCGCACCTTCTGTGAAAATTCCATAGTGGAAGCTTACAGGGGGAAACCTTACCAAGTACCAAGTCCCTTACTTTGTCAGAAGCATGTATGGATTGTCAGCCTGGCTTTTAACCTGCAATCCCATTCATTCAGTTTGGTTGCCTTATTACATATTTCACAAGAAGCACTGACATTATGACACTGATATTACACACCTCGAGACAGCTTTGTAGGTGCTGCATTGTGTACACTTCAAGAAAAAAATGAAACAAATGCGAAGATGATTGAAAGCAATCATATCTTAAATATTGTTCCATTCTTCCTTTTGGAAAATTTTAAATACATTAAAAAAATGAATCAAAGAGCTGGGTTGGTCAAATACCTGGTTAACAGCATAAGACATGCTATCATAAACTTCCTGCTGAGTATATACAACAAAGCTGTCATCATTCTTATCGGCGTCTTGGTATCTTTTCAGGAAGAGGTGTTTAAAAGCAATGGAATTTTCCTCTTTGAATGATACAACGAGTTGATTGCTCAGACCAAAGAGAATCAGCTGAAAGAGACACAATGACGGTTGTTTAATCAAAGGGCCCTGAAATTCATGGATTTGTCACAAACTGACACTTAACAGACATTCCCCTACACCACATGCTTGTCCTCCCATCTCTCCTTGCCAAGGTTCCATGGCAGTGACGCTTTGTCTGGAGTTATCACTCATGATTTATAGAGATATGTGCTTCGGCTTTGTGAGGTAAAAGTCCAGTTTGGATGGCAACCAACACGCATTTGTAATCTTTATGAATGTAACCTTTAATGTAGCAAAATATCCCCAGTTCACAGGAGCGTTATTCTAGCCCAGCGGATGGTAAGTGCTGAGCTGCTCAAATCCCAGAGGGAAACTTGAAACAGCTGCCAGGACTGTTCTGCCATTTGTATTTTCTTTTGTGATGCATGCCTTGAATTCAGTAGTAATAAGTCCACCGAGTCTTAGAGGGTCTTTACAAAACTAAATTAATTTATTAATAAA
Organism: Carcharodon carcharias; assembly: GCF_017639515.1. Taxonomy (NCBI): domain Eukaryota; kingdom Metazoa; phylum Chordata; class Chondrichthyes; order Lamniformes; family Lamnidae; genus Carcharodon; species Carcharodon carcharias. Next base: position 114,479,809 of record NC_054482.1, read on the forward strand.
TGATTTTAAGCACATACAGAGGTCTACAAATTTACAACTATAGTAACTCCTAAATCTCCTCATTAATCTAGCTCCCAGTTACACCTCCATTAAGGCAACAGTAAAACATAGATTTTAACAGACCCAGGCAAAGCACACAATACCCTGGACAGTGATATTTAAAAAGGAATTCTCTTCTGCTGTTCCTGGAGGCAGCCGCATGGTACATAGAGGCTGGAGGCTTTTCACACTTGTTGGATTTTAGAAAGCCTTCTTCCTTACACATAACCTCATCTCCTTTTTAAATGTAAATCATATTGTCCCCACTACTTTTTCCATAATATAAATCTTTCACAGTACTCATACTATCAGTAACATTTGGGAAAAATAAACACACTGTTTGGCTTAGCCTCTGTTGGCTAGGTGTAACACCTTACCATCTCTTTGAAATTCACGACTCTGGTTTATCTAAAAATGTAAGTGTTCTTCACACCTCACATTCTAAAACTTCAGCCATGTTTATATGTTCAGCATTTCAAACCTAGTTTCCCTTCTGAAACATCAAAGCACCCAAACCAGCTGTCTGTAATTCAATTAAAACCCCCCACACACACACCGACACACAGAGAAACTAATCCAAATCCCACTATTAACCTAGCTTTACAATAAATTACAATAATATTATGAAAATTATTATATTTTCATGACAGCATTTATCAAACAGAATATGACAACGAAGCCGCACAAGATGATATTAGGACAGTTGACCAAAATCTTGGTCAAATGGTCAGTTTTAAAGTGCCTTCTAAAGGTTGAGAGAGAGAGGTGGAGAGGGCAAGGTTTAGGGAGAGAACTCTGCAGTTTAGGGCCTAGCCAGCGGAAGACACAGCTGGCAATGGTGGAGTGATTAAAGTCAGGGATCTCAGATTTGGAGGAGCGCAGGGACCTTAGAGGGTTGTGGGGCTGGAGGAGGTAACAGAGACAGGGAGGGAGGAAGGTCAGAGAAAGGGATTTGAAAACAAGAATGAGGATTTGAAATCAAGACATTGCTTGGCCGGAAGCCAATGTAGGTCAGCGAGCTTGGGGTGAGGGAAGGAACAATATCCCAGAGCGATCCAACCTCTTCCTCATCTACAATGCATGGAACACTTTCAGCCGCAATACTTGGATTATGATCTCCAATTAAACTGTTTCCCTCTTCTTCATTATCCCTCAGCGGTAACCACACTACTTTCTCCTCAACTCATGGCACCTTGGTGAGTTCTACTTGCTCACACCACACAGGAGGAGGCCATTCAGCCATCCAGTCTGTTCCACCTTTCAATTACACCATTGCTGATCTGTACCTCAACTTCACTGAACCACTCTTATTCCATATATCGATACCCTTACCTAACAAAAAAAAACCTCTCAATCTCAGCTTTGAAATTTTTAATTGATACAGCATTCACAGTCGTCTAATGGGAAGAGTCCCTCCTGACTTCACTCCTTAAATGGCATGGCTGTAGTTTAAAGATTATGCCAGCTTGTTGTGGATTCTTATATCAAAGGAGATCATTTTCTCTCTACCCACTCCATTGAAAGCCCTGGTTAGATTGTTCTTCAAAACTCGATTATGCAATTTGCCCTCATAATTTAACCCTTAAACCCTGGCATCATTCTGGTGAATCTGCCTAGCAACCCTTCCAAGGCCAAAATATCATTCCTGAGGCTCGCTAGCCAAAACTGAACACAGTGCTCCAGATGGGGATGGAGGCAATGGCAGAGATAGTGAATAAGGACTTGGCCACAATTCGTATTTTAAGGCAGAGATGGATAGATTCTTGGTAAGCAAGAGGGTGATGGGTTATCGGGGTAGTTGGGATGCAGATTTCAGGTTATCAGAGCAGCCATGATCTAATTAAATGACGGAGCAGGCTCGAGGGGCTGAATGGCCTACTCCTGCTCCTTGTTTGTAGGTTCAAAAAAGCAGATTTTTTAAACATGTTTCTGCTCACAGGGCATGAGGCCATTGGCAAAGGCAGGACTTATTGCCCATCCCTAATTATCCTTGAGAAAATGGTCTTGAGCCACCTTCTTGACTACAACTTGCTAGGCCCTTTCAGAGAGCATACATACACAGGAATGGGTAAGGATGGCAGATTTCTTTGCTTAAAGGGCATTAGTGAACCAGAGAACCATTAGTGACCTGGATTAATGATAACCTGGCAGTATTATGGTTACCATCACTAATCATAGCTTTTTTCGGTATTCCAGAATTATTTAATTTTTTTTTTACTTACTCACGGGATGTGGGCATCACTGGCTGGGCCAGCCTTTATTTCCCATCCCAAATTTCCCTTGAGAAGGTGGTGGTGAGCCGCCTTCTTGAACCGCTGCAGTGCATGTGGTGTAGGTACACCCACAGTGCTGTTAGGGAGGGAGTTCCAGGATTTTGACCCGACGACAGTGAAGGAACGGCGATATATTTCCAAGTCAGGGTGGCGAGTGACTTGGAGGGGAATCTCCAGGTGGTGGTGTTCCCATATGTCTGCTGCGCTTGTCTTTCTCTAGATGGTAGTGGTCATGGGTTTGGAAGGTGCCGAAGGAATTAATTAATTGAACTTAAATTTCCAAGCTGCTGTGATGGGATTTGAATTCACACTTCCAGTTTATCAATCCAGGCCTCTGGATTACCAGTACAGTAACATGTATAACATATATAATAGTGATCATTAAACCACTGTGCTGCTAGGATTGGAATTGTAGAAATAGATTTTAAAAACTATTAGTGGTGATTATTATTATGTACAAGAGACATTACTCACACTTAGGATGAGCTAATCACTGAAACCTGGTAAGAAAACCCCCCAAAAAATTAGGAAGGATTAGTGAGATTTCTGATTCAAATTTTCAAAAATTCAGGAGACAGAGAGATTGTGCTGGAGGATGTGACTCTTCTTCAAAACAAAGTAGGGAAAAGTGATTGGCCAACAATTATAAGACAGTTAATCTTACTTCTGTTGACGATAAACCACGTGACATGGACTTTCCACAGCATTACAGCCCATGGTGCCCTGCTGTCTGCTGGCACTCTCAGGCCCCAGAAGGAAAGACCAGTTCAGACCAGTAGTCTTAGTTCCCAGTTTTTACTGGTGTTCCACTTTAAGGTATACAAGACCAGTTCAGACCAGTAGTCTTATTTCCCCAGTTTTTACTGGTGTTCCATTTTAAGGTATACAAGACCAGTTCAGACCAGTAGTCTTATTTCCCCAGTTTTTACTGGTGTTCCATTTTAAGGTATACATGACCAGTTCAAACCACTACTCTTATTTCCCAGTTTTTATTGGTGTTCCATTTTAAGGTATACAAGACCAGTTCGAGCCAGTAGTCTTATTTCCCCAGTTTTTACTGTTTTTTCGTTCTGGGGCTCCACCAGAAGTGATGATAATATTAAACTTCTTAACCCAGAGAGTGGTGAGAATGTGGAACCCTCTAAAACAAGGACTTGTTGAGGCAAATGGTATAGATGCATTTAATAGCAAGCTCACTGAAGACAAGGGTGAAAGGGATTGAAGGATTTGCTGCTAGATTCAGATGGAGTAGGATAGAAGGAGGCTTAACTGCTGGAATGGATTGGCTGTACATTCTATGTAATTGACAGTAATGATGATTAATATTGAGTGTTAACATAATAATAAAACAATTATTCACTCTATCATACCAGAAATGCAGAACTGAGAGGTATTAATAATCAGGAATAGTTGAACAGGTTAGAGTTCTTTTCTCTACAAAACAGAAGGCTGAAAGATGACCTGATAGGAAATTTAAAAATTAGGTAAGGGTTTGATATGATAGACTTGGAGAAGATATTTCCACTTCTGGGAGGAAGCCAGGACTAGAAGCCATAAGGATAAGGTAATCAATAGGAAATTGAGGAGAAACTTCTTTACCCAGAGCGTGGTGAGAATGTGGAACTCACTACAACAGGAAGTGGTTGAAGTAAATGGTACAGATGTATTTAAATGGAAGCTAGATATACAAAAGGAAGAAAGGAATAGAAGGAAAATTTGATGGGTGAGATGAAGAGGGGCAGGCAGAGGAGGCTCACGTGAAGCATAAACTCTGACATAGATCAGTTGGGCCAAGTGGCCTATTTCTGTACTGGAAATTCAACATAAAATAAATAGGCTAACAGAAAAAACTGGGAGAGGAAAAGGTCTCTGAAATTGTAACAAGAGGTCACTGAGAAAAGCAGAAGTAATCGGTGGACAAAAAATAGTCACCAGCTTATGGAATATATGAGTTGCTGAAGAAAACAGGTGGCAAACAAAAATAGGAACATATAAAAGGAGCGGGCAGGGATGGGGAGGGAAGGAGGGAAGAGGGCGGGAAGGAGGGGAGAGGGAGCGAAGGAGGGGAGAGGGAGGAAAGAAGGTGGTTGGGGAAGAAGTTGAGGGGTCAGGGGCCGGAGGGGGAGTGGGAAGGGCCAAGCCACAATACTGTCAGGGCAAAACAAACAATAAATGTTGATAAAAACAAAAAAACTGCGGATGCTGGAAATCCAAAACAAAAACAGAATTACCTGGAAAAACTCAGCAGGTCTGGCAGCATCGGCGGAGAAGAAAAGAGTTGACGTTTCAAGTCCTCATGACCCTTCGACAGAAGGGTCATGAGGACTCGAAACGTCAACTCTTTTCTTCTCCGCCGATGCTGCCAGACCTGCTGAGTTTTTCCAGGTAATTCAATAAATGTTGATAGTTTGAAACTCAAAAAAGAAGTAAGCAATGAGAAGGATGGTAGTGGACTTCAGGAAGACATAGACTGGAGGAATGGGCAGGCACCATGTGCGGGCATATATATACAGATCTTTGAAGGTGACAGGACAATTTGAGAAAGTTGTTAAAAGAAAATCATATGGAACCCTCGGCTTTATTAACAGAGGAATAAAAAAAACAAGGAAGCCATACTGAACCTTCAGAATAAATTAACCTTTAGGCCTCAGCTGGAGCACTGGGGATCAGGCCAAGATCTTAGAGAGGGTACGGAAAACATTTATCAGGGTGACACCCGCATGAGGAACTTCAGTGAAGTGGAGAGACTGGAGAAGCTGGGATTGTTCTCCTTAGAACAAAGTCGCTTCATAGGAGATTTGATAGAGGTGTTCAAGTCTGGAATACGCTGCCTGGAGGTGTGGTGGAGGCAGGCTCAATCAAGGCATTCAAGAGGATGTTGGGTGATTATTTGAATAGAAACAATGTATAAGGGTACAGGGAAAAGGCAGGGCAATGGCACTAGATCATAATGTTTATTTGAAGAGCCAGTGCAGACACAATGGGCCCAATGGTCTTCTTCTGTGCCATCGAAATTCTGTGAAAACCATGAAGGATTTTGATAAAGTAAATATGGAGAAACTGTTTACATTAATGGCAGAAAGTTCAATTAACCAGAGGGGACAGATTTAAAGTGACTGGCAAAAGAGCTCCAGGGGAGATGTGGAGACTTGTTTCGTGCAGCGAGTATTTTAATTGGGTCAATAGGTGTGAACATCATTGGCTAGGCTGGCCTTTATTCCCCATCCCTAACTGCCCTTGAAAATGTGCTGGTGAGACACCTTCCTGAACTCGAAAAGCTGAGTGAACCTGGCGGAACCCAAACTGAGCATCAGTGAACAGTTTATTGCTAAGAACTGTTCTGATGAAAGGTCACGACCACAGAACCCTAACTCTTAACTCTTTCTCTCACCACAACACAGATCCACTGCGTTTTTCCGGCACTTAGTCTTTATGAGCCCAGACATTCGTAAGGAGGACTTTGCAGTGTTGATTGATGGTGTGTCTTTACTGTTTCCTGTACCTCGGTCAATGCTGGGTGGTCTGTCTGGTTTTATTCTTCTCTGACTTTTCTGAGGCTCTTTTGGTACAGCTTGCCTAGGCCTTCTCAGAGGGCAGTTAAGAATCAACCATTTTACTTTCTTCAATGGATAACTTTTATGCACAGTGATTTTTTCTCTCCTTCTTATCACTTTGCGAATCTGAACTGCACTTTTTGGAACAGAGTCTCAGATTCAAACAGCTATCACCCCTTAACTGAAACTCACAAAGGTAGTTATTGGGATTCTTTGAACTCGAATAATCATTGAATGTCATATTTACAGACCCAAACAAATTACAAAACATCCACATCCAAAAGTAGCTTGATTCCCTACTCAAGCTTCGCAGACAAAGGTGAATCTTAGAACGCTTTGTATCCAGTTAAGCTGGGAAAAGATACTGGCTTTAGCTAGTTGTTTTTTAAAAGATATATATATATATATATATATATATATATATATAAATATATACACACACATGAAACCATCACATGACTTTGTGACTAAACTAAAGCAAACTCAACAAAACTAAAACAAACAAAATTGCTTCATTTTTGACACAGCAAGTTACCTCAAGTTACAGGGAGCTGGCCAACGTGGGAATGGTGATGCAGTGATTATGTTACTGGTTGGATAGTTCACAGAATGGGTTCAAATGCCAGCTTGGGGGCTGGAGAATTGGAATTTTAAAAAAAAATCTGGAAATATACAAAGCTGGTTTCAGTCAAGGTGACCTTGAAGCTGCCATATTGTCGGAACGTCCCTGAGGGCAGGAAGTCTGCCATTCTTAGCCAGTCTGATCTACTCATGACTCCAATCCCACAGCATCATGGTTACTCTTAACTAAACATAAGAACATTAGAATTGGAGCTGGACAGGCCCTTCAGCCCCTCAAGCCTGCTCCACCATTTAACAAGATCATGACTAATCTTCTACCTCAACTGCACCTTCTTGTTTTATCCCTTGATTCCCTTGGTATCCAAAAATCTATCGATCTCTTGTATATACTCAAAGACTGAACATCCACAGCTCACTGGGGTAGAGAATTCCAAAGATTCACAAACCTCTGAATAAAGAGTTTTCTCATCATCTCCACCCTAAATGGCTGCTCTCACAGAATCACAGAATTGTTACAGTGCAGGAGGTGGCCATTCAGCCCATCGTCTCTGCACCAGCTCTCCGAATGAGCAATTCACCTAATACTATTCCCTCACCATTCCCCACAACCCTGACAGTGACCCTGTGCTCTAGATTCCCCAGCCAGGAAAAACATCGTCTCCGTGGCTGTCCTGTCAGGCCCCTTAAGAACTTGATGTGTTTCAATTAGATTACCTCGCATTCTTCACACTTCCAAGATATATAGGCCTAATCTATTTACACCCTCCTCAGGACAATCCCTTCATCCCAGGAACCAGTCTAGTGGATCTTCACTACGCTCCGTTTAGGGCAAGTATGTCCTTCATGAGGCAGGGAGACCAAAGCCGCTCACACGATTCCAAGTGTAGCCTCACAAGGGTCCTGTATAATTGTAGTAAGGCTTTTTTACTCTTATACTCCAACCCTTTTGTAACAACATCGACCACAACTGCCCTCTAAAGTGGCATAACAAGTGACTCAGTTACAGCAAAACGCTATAAGGCAGTGGCTCAAGGGGGCAGCTGACCATCACATTCTCCTTGGGCGACAAGGGATGGGCAATAAATGCCAACCATGCGGGCAACGCCCACATTTTAAGAATGAGTTTTTAAAACTCGTGTCACTTGCACTCCTTATATTAGATGCAATGCGGTGACAAAGGTCAGAGGTGAGATATTGGTTACCAATGATTCCATTTGTACGATCACCTTACCCCGAAAGGGCACAAGTGAATGAAAAATGGGAAATTAGCGGGGTTATAGGGGGCAGGGTCTTCTAACAATTGCATCTGTAGCAGGCAGACGGGGATAATTAAACCACATACAGGCAATTCCTTGTGTTCACTCTGGCCCAAGAATCACCCAACTGTCTTATAATCACAAAGTGAAGTAATAAAAAGAGAAAATGCTGGATAAACTCAGCAGCTCCACCCCCCTCCCCACCTTAAACAGTATGAAATCCATCACATTTCTATAATAAAAGCAAAAAACTGCAGATGCTGGAAATCCAAAACAAAAATAAAAATAAAAATACCTGGAAAAACTCAGCAAGTCTGGCAGCATCCGCAGAGAGGAACACAGTTAACGTTTCGAGTCCATAAGACTCTTCAACAGAACTAAGGAAAAATAGAAAAGAGGTGAAATATAAGCTGGTTTAAGGAGGGGTGGAACAGGTGGAGCTGGATAGAGGGCCAGTGATAGGTGGAGATAGCCAAAAGATGTCATAGACAAAAGGATATTTTGTCTGTGACATCTTTTGGCTATCTCCAGCTATCACTGGCCCTCTATCCAGCTCTACCTGTCCCACCCCCCCTTAAACCAGTTTATATTTCACCTCTTTTCTATTTTTACTTAGTTCTGTTGAAGAGTCATACGGACTCGAAACGTTAACTGTGTCCCTCTCCATCACATTTCTACTTCTCTTTAGCCCTGAAGAAGGGTCATACGGGTTCAAAATGTTAACTCTGTTTCTCGTTCCACAGCTGCTGTCAGACCTGCTGAGTTTTTCCAGCATTTTTTGTTTTTATTTCAGATTTCCAGCATCCACGGTATTTTGCTTTCAACAAAGTGAAACAAGGCAGGACATGTCTATCACCCTGGCTGTTTACAATCACATGGTGTGCTACTCGACAAAGTCTAACACTGCTTGAACCAACACAGCAGGTTCAGGATCAAAGTGAAAATGTTGGGGTGGGGGTCTGAAATATGCCAGCAAATCGCAGCAACACAGATTGCACTGGACGTGAAGACCATTGTGATTAGAGTTGAGCAATAACTTGAACTAGTAACAATTTCAAACAAATAACCTTGATTAAATGCTAAAATGATCACATATCCTAATGCAGAAAGAAAGGAATAGAAGGATACGCTGATAGAATTAGATGAAAAGGGCGGGGTCTTCTTTCTTTATATTCATTCATGGGATGTGGGTTGCGCTGGCTGGTCCAGTATTTATTGCCCACCCCTAGTTGCCCTTGAGAATCCCCTTCTTGAACCGCTGCAGTCCCTGCGGAGTAGGTGCATCCACAGTGCTGTTAGGAAGGGTGTTCCAGGATTTTGACCCAGTGACAGTGAAGGAACAGCGATATATTTCCAAGTCAGGACGGTGAGCGACTTGGAGGGGAACTTTTAAGTGGCGGTGTTCCCATCTATCTGCTGCCCTTGTCCTTCTAGATGGTAGTGGCCATAGGTTTGGAAGGTGCTGTCTAAGGAGCCTTGGTGAATTCCTGCAGTGCATCTTGTAGATGGTACACACTGCTGTTACTGTGTGTCAGTGGTGGAGGGAGTGAATGTTTGTGGATGTGGTGCCAATCAAGGGGCTGCTTTGTCCTGGACAATGTCAAGCTTCTTGAGTGTTGTTGGAGCTGCACTTATCCAGGCAAGTGGGGTGTATTCCATCACACTCCTGATTTGTGCCTTGCAGATGGTGGACAGGCCTTGGGGAGTCGAGAGGTGAGTTACTCATCGCAGGATTCCTAGCCTCTGACCTGCTCTTGTAGCCACAGTATTTATATGGCTAGTCCAATTCAGTTTCTGGTCAATGGTGATCCCTAGGATGTTGATAGTGGGAGATTCAGTGATGGTAATGCCATTGAACATTAAGGGGCGATGGTTAGATTCTCTTTTGTTGGAGATGCTCATTGCCTAACACTTGTGTGGCGTGAATGTTACTTGCCATTTGTCAGCCCAGGCCTGGATATTGTCCAGGTCTTGCGGCATTTGGACATGGACTGCTTCAGTGTTTGAGGAGTTGCGAATGGTGCTGAACATTGTGCAATCATCAGTGAACATCTCCACTTCTGACCTTATGATGGAAGGAAGGTCATTGATGAAGCAGCTGAAGATGGTTGGGCCTAGGACACTACCCTGAGGAACTCCTGCAGTGATGTCCTGAAGCTGAGATGACTGACCTCCAACAACCACAACCATCTTCCTTTGTGTTAGGTATGACCCCCAACCAGTGGAGAGTTTTCCCCCTGATTCCCATTGACTCAGTTTTGCGAGGGCTCCTTGATGCCACACTCGGTCAAATGCTGCCTTGATGTCAAGGGCAGTCACTCTCACCTCACCTCAGGAGTGCAGATCTTTTATTCATGTTTGAGTCAAGGCTGTATTGAGGTTTACTGGCATGGACATGTTGCGATGTATGATTTATTTCTGTGCTGTATACTTGATGTGATATTTTTCATTATTTTAAAAATCTCTTAAATCTCCCTTTACCCTTCTCTAGTCTGATAGAAATAAACACTATGCCTCAATATCTTGACTCAATTTTGCTTTGAGAGTAGTGGTTAGGGTATCAGAGCTCACCACTTTTATAGATTAAATCCACAAACAGCTTCGGGAATCCACGCGGGTGCAGCTAAACACAGCAATTTGGAAGTTGCTGTCTGAGTTGTTCAGCTCCTTCACAGACTGCACTATAACAATTCCTCTCTGACTGACTGCAAAGTCGTTTGATATAAAAGGCATGAAGGCATGATGCTTGTGCATTAATTACCCATTAAACATGGCAGAAAACATTAGGGCTGGTGCATTCACTGGCTTTGGAAATTTAACTTTAATTAAATTCTGAACTAATGAGACTCAACACTTGTAAAGTTCAATATTTTAAAAATGTTTCTGTTACTTTTTCTCCTTGTCTATTGTAATCCTGTCTTTCTTTCCCAATCATTATTTTGCTTTCTGCACATAATTCAAATCTAATTTATTATTCCTCGTTTACACTATGTGTCTCAGTGAACATTACTGGATCGTAGAATGATACAGCGCAGAAGGAGGCCATTCAGCCCATTGTGTCTGTACTTCTTTGAAAGAGTTATCAAATTAGCCCTGCAGATTTTTCCTCATCGAGTATTTATCCAATTCCTTTTTGAAAGTTACAGTTGGATTTGCTTCCACCGCCTTTTCAGGCAGTGTATTCCAGATCACAATAACACTCTGAGTAAAAAGAATTCTGTGCATGAGGCCTATTGTTCTTTTGCCAATAATCTTAGATCTGTGACCTCTATTTATTGACCCTCCCAGAAACAGATTCTCCTTATTTACTCTTCCAAAATCTTTCCCGAGTTCTGAGTTTGCAACAGTACCTCTACCGGAGATGAGGAGAATGTTTTTTTTCTCTCAGAGGGTTGTGCGACTTGGAATTCTCTGCCTCCGAAGGCATGGGGAGCGGGGTCATTGAATATTTTTAAGGCAGAGGTAGATTGATTCCCTTGCCTATCAAGAATCTAAGGTTATCAGAGGTGGACGGGAATGTAGAATTCAAAACACAAACGGATCAGCCATGAACGTATTGGATGGTAAAGCAGGCTTGAGGGGCTAAATAGCCTACTTCTGCTCCTGTTTCATATGTTTATACATACGTAAATAATAATGCAGCTCCCTTGTCTTTAGCTTCAGCATGTAACTCCCTCAAAACAGCAAGGGCTGATTACATTTTTCTTCAATCTGATTGACTGAAGAGTTTCCACAGTTGTTTGCTTCGTTCACACATGCTATATATCCTCTAGAGAGGGCTGCACACTAGATAAGATGCTCAATGACACTAAGTCTCCACTCTAAAACCTGTGGAAACTCTGTGGACAGCTGTTAGCATAGTGAACATCGTACCTCATTCATTCACTTCTGACCCCAAAATCCATGCTTGCGTTTTAGAACATTGATTCCTTTCAAACTGAGGTGGGGAGTGTATTGGAGAGGGTGGTTAAGTGGGTAAATTACCTCCATAGAAACTTCATCTCAACATCATAAAAGATAACCCTTTAACTGAGTAAATATGTGTTGCTTAAAAACCTTTGAATAGGTGGCGTAATGCTAACGTCATTTGGCTAGTTACCCAGAGTCCCAGGCTAAATTTTTGGGGACATGGTTTCAAATCTCTGGTGGAATTTTAAATTCAGTTAATCAGTGGAATTGACACCTAGTATCAGTAATGGTAACCACAAAACGATCATTGATAATTGTAAAAGCTAGTTCACTAATGTACTTTAGGGAAGGAAGTCTGCCATTCTTACCCAATCTTGCCTACTTGTGAGTCCACAACCACAGCAATGTGGTTCACTCTTGAATGCCCTCTGAAATGGCCTAGCAATCCACTCAGTTTGGATTAGCAACAAATACTGGCCTTGCCAGTGACGCCCACATCCCATGAAAGAATAAGCTTAAAAAAAGATAGTTTTTCACTCAGATCCCATTCCAGAGACTTGAGTACAATAATCTAGGCTGAAGGGGTTTAGTGGGCTATTAAACATGCCAACGTTCATTAAACAAATGCCTCTCAAGTGGACATAAAATATCCTATGGCACTATTTTGAAGCAAAGGAGGAGAGTTATCTTGGGCAATATTTATCCTCAATCCAAATCACTAAAACAGATTATCTGGCCATTAACACACCGCAGTTCATGGGCTAATTGGCTGCCGGATTTCTTATATTACAACCAATGAAGTCACTGTGGTAAAATACTCTGGGGCATCCTGAAGTCATGAAAGGCACTATAGAAATGCAAGTCTTTCTTCAAGGTGAACATTAAGTCCAGTTATTTATGTCAACAATGTTTTTGTTACCTGTGTCGTTACCATGACAATTTTCAAAACTTGCAAGCAGAGCTTCCAAGGAAATTGGTGCCTGGCTCTGTACTTCTCACACGGGCTCATGAAGAAATAGTTTAGGTCCTCCTTCAGCCACCTCTCTTCATCCGTTGTGTCCGCACTTGGGGTTGTGGTTAACTGAAAGTCCATCGTTTGGTTCAAAGAGAAGTTATTTTCTGACATGCCCAACTGTTTCCTGCAAAGAATGTCAAATCAAAGTTTTTTTTACAGAAACATAAAAACAGAAGGAGGCCGTTCAGCCCCTCGGGAATGTTCTATTCAATGAGCTCATGGCTGATTTGTATCCCATTTCCATCCACCTACCTTGGCTCCGTCTCCTTTTATACTCTAGGGTAACAAAAGTCTATCCATCGTGGATTTTAAATTAGTTGAGCTAGCAGCTGCATTTTGTGGAGGAGGGCTCCACTCCTCTGCACCCTCTGTGTGAAGAGGTGTTTCCCAACTTCTCCCTTGAATGGCCTGCCTCTGATTTTAACGCTCTGTCCACTTGTCCCTAGCCTCCTCCCATCTTTGTTTTAAACCGCTTTAAAATAAGGAAGATTGATTTACACTCCCTTGGAGCTGCTCGGAGACCAGCAATCTCACTGCCTGCCCAGTTTTATTTCACGTAACACTGCAAACATGGTGAATGCAATAATTTACACAACGTCGTGACTCATAAACTCGAGTCCACTAAAATACTTCTGCTAAAATCCAAAAAGCACAGAATACATCAGAGTTTAGCGTCACCCTTCAAAGGTTTCATTCACGCGTGAACTTTCACTTCCGCCTTCCTTCAGAAATCCCCAAACTCTATTGCCAAATGATTACTCTGGTCATTTAATATCTATAGTCTCTCAGCGGAAAGATAATTGGAACGTGCTGCCCCCCAGATCCAATAATACCTGTTAAAATACAGACCAGCCATGATCTCGCTGAACGGTGGAACGGGCTGAATGGCCTGCTCGCTTTCCTATGTCCCAAACATAATATATAAGCATCGAATGCAACGGTAAATTACTTCAGCTTCAAAATGTCCAATTTTACCTTGGAAAAGGAAAAACCAGTTCTCCAACCACTTTGACCAAAAACCGATTGCAAAACCACTCGAACACTGTGTTTGAATACCTTGTCTTTCGTTTAATGAACAAATAAATCTCTCCTGCTCAGGTCATTGTTTTAGAAAAATTACCCCGTAAGACGCAGAATCACAGAATCTTAAGGGCACAGAAGGAGGCCATTCGGCCCATCAAGTCTGCGTTGGCTCTCCAAACGAGCATTATGCCCTGCCTTTTCCCCTGTACCCTTGCACATTGTTTCGATTCAAATAATCATCTCATGTCCTCCTGAATGCCTCAACTGAACCGACATCCACCACACTTCCTGGCAGAGCATTCCAGACCAGAACCACTCGTTGTGTGAAAAAGTTTACACGACTGTAGCTTATCATGTATGTAAATAAATAAAGTTGATGACCATACAAAGGTTAAACATTTACAACAGTCCTCTTTGTTAGCAACAACCTTTAACATGGTGAACCATCCCAAAGTGCTTCAAAAGAGCCACTGTCAAACAAAATTTGACACTGAGCCACAGAAGGAGATAATGAGGGAAGATAACCGAAAGCTTGGTCAAAGAGGTAGATTTTACATCTCAAAAGAGGCAGTAAGGTTAAAGAGATAGAGAGATTTAACAAGGGACCCAGGCTGAAGGCATGGCCATCCTGTTTGTGGGGATATTAAAATTGTGGATACTCAAGAAGTCAGAATTGAAGGAGTGCAGAAATAATAGAGTTGGAAGAGATTACAGTGACAGGAAGGATTGAGGAGGGATTTGAAACAAGAATGGAAATTTAAAAATGACGGCATTGCCAGACCAGGAGTCAAAGTAAATCAGCAAGCACATCTACATCTCCACTCCCCAAAGCTAGTCACTCATTGACTGTTAAACAACCAACAAGCATTAGGTTTGAACCCTCTTTGTCTGAGGCATAACATCCATCATTAAAACCGACTCACTGATCCCAACGACAGAAAGTGTCAGTTTGGGGTAATGGAGCAGCAATGCATAGACTCTCCTGTTGCCCTAAATTAAAGGACAGCCACAAACGCACCAGGGCTCCTTTCACATCGGCTCCACCGTCTGGAAGGAGAAGGGCAGCAAGTACATGGGAACAACCACCACAACAGCAAGATCCCCCCTCCAAATCACACCATCCTGACTTGGAAATATATCGGCCGTTCCTTCACTGTCGCTGGGTCAAAATCCTGGAACTCCCTCCCTAACAGCACTGTGGGTGTACCTACACCACATGGGCTGCAGAGGCTCAAGAAGGCAGCTCACCACCACCTTCTCAAGGGGCAATTAGGGATGGGCAATAAATGCTGGCCCAGCCAGCGAAGCCTACGTCCCCAGAATGAACCTTGTGGGGTAAAAATAAAAGTGCCTTAAATCAGCTTTCCATTGCCAATCCTCTTCTCAAACAAAATTCCAACAACGAGGTAAACAAAAGCTGAAAATGGACGAGATGTTGGAAATACCGAACAGGTCAGTCAGCAATTGTAAAGGTGAGAACAGGGTTAATCACAGAATGTCTCTTACCTGTTGCTCTCTCCCCAGGGTTGGTCCGGTTTCATGTGATGGGCTCCTTACTTTTAGTTTTATCTCAGGTCCCACCCAACCACCCAACCAACCAACTAACCAACTAACTAACTAAAGCGTTATCCAGCCCGGAATTTAATCAAAAACAAAGCTGCTGGAAAAGCTCAGCGGTTCGGGCAGCGAGTGTGTGCAGGGAAACGGAGCTAACGTTTCAGGTGGAGGGACCCTTCATCCGGACTGGTTATGGTCTCAGGTTGACAGAGGCAGGTGCATTCCTACCCTCTCCACCTCCTCAATAAAGGCATTTGCAGTTCGCATTGAAGTTCCCCTTGGGAGGAGGTAACTCTGAAGATCAGTCAGTGCATGAGGGTTCCGCGTCTGGCTGACGCCTCCGAGCCGAGGAATAAGCTCCCTCCCTCCCGGGACAGCACCCAGGACAGGCGGGGCAACCAGAGGAGCCGAGCCGGGAGGAGCCGAGCCGGGCGAACCCGAGCCAGAGACTGGGAGCAGCGCTGGGCTGAGCCAGCTACCGGCACTGGGAGGCTGAATCTGTGTGTCCATATCTGTGTGTGTCTATATTTGTGTGTGTGTGTCTATAATCTGTGTGTACGTGTGTGTATGTCCATATGTGTGTATGTGTCTATATCTGTGTGTGTCTACGTGTGTGTATGTGTGTGTCTATATCTGTGTGTCTGTGTCTATATGTGTGTGTGTCTTTCTCTGTGTATCTATATTTGTGTGTGTCTATATGTGTGTGTGTCTGTGTGTGTCTATATGTGTGTGTGTCTGTGTGCGTCTATATGTGTGTGTGTCTGTGTGTGTGTCTATATGTGTGTGTGTCTATATGTGTGTGTGTCTATATGTGTGTATCTATATTTGTGTATGTCCATATGTGTGTACGTGTCTATATCTGTGTGTGTCTACGTGTGTGTGTCTGTGTCCATATGTGTGTACGTGTCTGTATGTGCGTGTGTCTATATCTGTGTATCTATATTTGTGTGTGTGTGTGTCTATATGTGTGTGTGTCTATATGTGTGTGTGTCTATATGTGTGTGTGTCTATATGTGTGTATCTATATTTGTGTGTCTATATGTGTGTGTGTGTGTGTACATCTGTGTGTGCGTATGTGTCCATATCTGTGTGTGTACGTGTCTATATGTGTGTGTGTGTGTACATCTGTGTCCATATCTGTGTGTGTATGTGTCTATATCTGTGTGTGCATGTGTCCATATCTGTGTGTGTACCTGTCTGTATGTGTCTACATCTGTGTGTGTGTACGTGTCCATATTTGTGTGTATGTGTCTATATGTGCATGTGTCTATATCTGTGTATCTATATTTGTGTGTTTATATGTGTGTCTACATGTGTGTGTGTCCATATCTGTGTATGTGTGTCTACATCTTTGTATGTATGTGTCTATATCTGTGTGCATGTGTCTATATCTATACCTGGGTGTGCCTGTCTATATCTGTGTGTCTGTGTTTATATATGTGGGTGTGCCTGAATGTGTGTTTATATCTGTGTCTATGTCTGTGTGTGGGTGTATGTATGTATATGTATGTGTGTGTCTGTGCTAATAGGATTCAATCCCTCTCTTCCCTAGGCTATGTGCGGAGGCTCGTTTAAAAAAAAATACAGAAATAATTTAGGATCCATTTCCGTAAATAACCTGCCTCCAATACCTACTACTGACGCTGATCAGTTGCTCATACAGTGAACACTTTTCTATGTGTGTGTGCTTGAGCTTTGTTTAATAAAACCATGTGGGGGACACTGCCTGACAGGGTGATAGAAGCAGGTTGACCAATAACTTTCAAAACTGGGAGACTTTGTAAATCCTTGAAAAAGGAACAAAATGGACCGACTGGACTCCTGTGCTGTGTTGTTCCATGAGGCATTGGGTTCCCCCAGCATAAATCGAAAGTGCTCCCTTTTACCAGGGGCACAACTAGTAAGGAATTGGAATAAAAACAGAAAATGCTGGAAAAACTCAGCAGATCTGACAGCATCTGTGGAGAGAAACAGAGTTAGTGTTCCGAGTCTGAATGATTCTTCTTCAGACCTGCTGAGTTTTTCCAGTATTTTTTGTTTTTATTTCAGATTTCCAGCATCTGCAGTATTTTGCTTTTATCTTAGTAAGGAATCGGAGCTTTCCTTTCAGAAAAGGAAATATTATTACACCCAGTGTCAACAATACACTCCTGCCAGAGGCACTTACCAGTCACAAATAGCATCAGGTGCATGGTGTACAGGCACATAGGTACAGCAGTACAGTGGTTTTGTTACTGGACTAGTAATCCAGGGGTTAGGATTAATGAGCATACAGTTAATAAAATAAACGTAGCATAAAAAGCTAGCATCAGTAATGGTGACCATGTCATGACTTGATTGTTGTAAAAACCCATCTGGTTCACTAATCCCTTTAGGGAAGGAAAGCTGCCATCCTTACCTGGTGTGACCTACATGTGACTCCAGACCCACAGCGACGGGGTCGACTCTTAACTGCCCCCTGGAATGGCCAAGCAAGTTGCTCAGAAATGTTCAAGATGGTGATTCACCACCATGTTTCCAGGGGTAACTGGGGATGGGCGAGAAATGCAGGCGTTAGCAGAATACATTTTTAAAAATGGTGGAAGAGAGGTTGGCAGCCAGAGGGACCACCCCCAGGGGCAGCGTCCTACCTGTGAATGTGCGCGTGTTCCTTTAGCTAGCTTTGTGTGTTCCTAACCAACCGGAACAAATATTAGGAGGAAAATTCTATTCTCGTGTTGGAGTGGGGGAGAGTTATAGCTTCACTATTAATGGATCAATAACATTGGCACTGGGTCACACCAAGAAAGTCAAAAGTGCCCCTTTTAGCATACAATGTCGCCAATATGGGATGGTCCAAGCAAATCTTTTAAAAAAGCCAAAATAAGCATCAAGCAAACAATACCTTCCCACCAAATCAGTATGTTGTTATTTACACCTACAGAATGCACTATGCCACAGGTGTGCGGGTTCCTTCAACCATCTTTGTGTTTGCAATAAGCCTGAACAAGCATTGAAAGGAAAATTCTATTCCCATTAGGGAATTAAAAATCTGTAATACCCATTTGCAAGACACCCAAGGACCCACAGCAGGACTGGCTCAGGTTCTCCAGTGTCCCTGTGTGAAAGAAGTGGCGATCGGCTTGCCAATTCTCCCGGACGGTCCTGCCGTCTTCAGGAATTGAAGGTTATTCCCTGGACGCTGCTACAAGCAACCCCAGGAGAAATACCACTGGGGCACTCAGATACAGGCATCTTACTTTGAACTTCCTATGATTGCTCCTGTTTATCAGTTAGGAAAATACTGGAGATAGGGGGGGGCAATTAGGGGTGGACAATAAATGCTGACCTCGCCAGTGACGCCCACATCCCACGAACGAATGGAAAAAAAAAACTAAGGGGATGCACATGAGGGAGGAAAGAATAAAAGGATATGCTGATAGTGTGAGGTGAGGAGGGAGGAAAGGAGGCAGCTCATGTGGAGCAGAAACCACTTGGTCCCAATGACCTGTTTCTGTGGTGAAGACTCTTATTTGAATGTAATTCTGTGAATGCGATACCTACATCCAGAGGCCAACGCTGGTAAATGAGACTGAAAGTTACTCCATTCAATAGTTCTATGTGAATTTTTTTTACAATGTGCAAGTCTTAAGACCATAAGACCATAAGACATAGGAGCAGAAATTAGGCCAATCGGCCCATCGAGTCTGCTCCGCCATTCAATCATGGCTGATAAGTTTCTCAACCCCATGCTCCCCGTAACCTTTGATCCCCTTACCAATCAAGAACCTATCTATCTCGGTCTTAAATACACTCAATGACCTGGCCTCCACAGCCTTCTGTGGCAATGAATTCCATAGATTCTTGAAGTCTTGAAGTCCTGTGCTTAAGCCTTTCACTTTAAGATCACAGCAGACTCTGGTTGGTGTATCCTAATTTCAGCCTGATAAGGTACTATCCACCCATCACAAAACTTGTTCTTAGAATCGTCTTCTAGCATGCGTGCAAGCCTATGTATATTACATAGACCTTCCCCATGAACTTTGAATTGAATGTTGACCTTTAAGTCAACAGTATAGATTGCAGCTTTATTTCTGATGAACATGCATTTACATATGATCATTCATGCCACAATACCATCAAGCATTGTGATTTTAACTGTTCTTCAAAATAAATTTTATTGGTAAAATTTCTGCACTGTCCCAAACTAAACCTGTGCGCTAAACAACTTGGATGATTTAAAATGGAATTTAAAAATGTATTCATTCGTGGGATGTGGGCATCACTGACTGGGCCAGCATTTACTGCCCTTGAGAAGGTGGTGGTGAGCTGCCTTCTTGAACAGCTGCAGTCCATGTGGTATAGATACACCTACAATGCTGTTAGGGAGGGAGTTCCAGGATTTTGACCCAGCGACAGTGAAGGAACGGCGATATATTTCCAAGTCAGGATGGTGAGTGACTTGGAGGGAAACTTCCAGCTGGCGGTGTTCCCATCTATCTGCTGCCTTTGTCCTTCTAGATGGTAGCGGTCGTGGGTTTGGAAGGTGCTGTCTAAGAAACCTTGGGGAATTCCTGCACTGCATCTTGTAGATGGTACAGACTGCTGCTACTGTGCATCAAAATAATAATTTAGCGAAACAAACAATTTTGGAATCTCATGTAGCTCACATCACAATTAAGCTTTATCATCCAATCTAGTTCCGCTAGTTTATCAGCAAAGTAAATAACAGTTAACTGACCAAGCCAGTTAATCATTAAACAGTGCCATGTTTCAGAAGTAGAACACTGATAGATTATACATACATTTGAACATACGAACATATAAATTAGGAGCAGGAGTAGGCCATTCGGCCCCTTGAGCCTGCTCCGCCATTCAATAAGATCATGGCTGATCTGATTGTGGCCCAAGCTTCACTTTTCTGCTGATCCCCTACACACTTTGACTCCTTTGTCAATCAAGGATCTATTCAGCTTTAAAAATTTTCAATGGCCCTGCCTCCACTAATCTCTGGGGAAGAAAGCTCCACAGACTCACAACCCTCAGAGAAAAAAATTCTCCACATCTCTGTCTTAAATGGGAGACTCCTTATGTTTAAACTGTGTCCTCTAGTTCTAGTCTCTCCCACAAGGGGGAATATCCCATCAGCATCCACCCAGTCAAGTCTCCTCAGGACCTTATATCTTTCAATAAGTTCGCCTCTCATTCTTCTCTACTTCAATTCAGTTGAATGAACCTTCTTGCCAACTGGAAAATGACCCATTTATGCCTACTCTCTGTTTCCTATTAGCAAACTAATCCTCTATCCATCCTAATATGTTATCCCTTACACCATGAGCTATGTAACGTAGTTACCTTTGATGTAGCACCTTGTCAAAAACCTTCTGAAAATCTAAGTACACCACATCTACAGGTTCCCCTTTATCCAAGGTTGCTTGTTACTTCCTCAAAGAACTCCAATAAATTAGTCAAAGATGATTTCCCTTTCACAAATCGATGTTGGTGCAGCCTGATTGCATTGTGATTTTCTAAGTGTCCTGCGATAACCTCCTTAATAGTAGATTCCGGCATTTTGCCTGTGACAGCTGATAGGCTAACTGGTTTCCTGCTTTCTGTCTCTATCCTTTCTTGAATAGAGGAATCAAATACACTATTTTCCAATCTGATGGGACTGTTCCAGAATCTAGGGAATTTCAGAAAATTAAAAGCCCAATGCATTTACCATCCCAGTAGCCACTTCTTTTAAGACCCTAGGATGAAGTTCAGCAGGGGCCTGAGGACTTGCCAGCCTTTAATTCTAATTGTTTTCTCAGTAACCTTTACCTAGTGAGTGTAATTGTTTTAAGTTCATCCCTCCCGTTCACCTCCTGATTCACTATTATTTCTGGGTTGTTACTTCTATCCTGTACAGTGAAGACAGACTCAAAATATCCATTCAATTAATCCACCATTTCCTTATTTTCCATTAATTCCCCAGACTCACTCTAACGAACGAGCACTCACTTTGCTTACCCATTTCCTTTTCAAGTACCTGCAGAAACTCTTACCTGTTTTTATATTTCTAGCTAGCTTTCTCTCGTACTCTGATTTCTCCCTCCTTTTTAAGCTTGTACCTACACCACATGGGCTGCAGCAGCTCAAGAAAGCAGCTCACTACCACCTTCTCAACAACAATTAGGGATGGGCAATAAATTGTGGCCCAGCCAGCGATGCCCACATCCTACACAAAGTCATTCTTTGCTGTTCTTTTTATTCTGTCCAATTTTCTGACCTGCCATTCAGGGCTATGGGCCAAGTGCTGGAAAATGGGATTAAAATAGATAGGTGCTTGATGGCCGGCATGGATATGGATGGGCCAAAGGGCCTGTTTCTGTGCTGTATAACTCTACGACCATGACACTCATCTTTGCAAAGTTATGCACTTTCTTTCAATTTGATGCCAGCTTTAACTTTCTTAGTTAGCCACAGGTCATGCATCCTTCCCTTCAGAGACTCTCTCTCTCTCTCACTGGAACGTATCTGTTCTAAATATTCTGAAATTCTTGCTTCAGCTCTGCTTTTAGACATAGCTTCTGCCAGGCTGGTGCACTCTAAATGCCGGGTTCTTCATTGTAAACACTATAATTGAAGCAACAAACCTGGGATTAACGGCCGTAAAGTTAATGATTCCCTTGGTGCCCTTTACACCTACCAGCTAAAGAATGCATTCAGTTGCTTCTTCCCTTCTGACTGATGTGCTCAAGACCTCCTAGTGGCTGAGGCATCATTCACACAGAGTTACCCCTCCAGGCTTCTCTTTTCAAGTTTGCACACGCAAAACGAAACTGACAGCTTCAAAAAGGTGACAGAACTCGCACAGAGACCAACCGGACAGTAAGAGCAACACCAGGAGGAAGTGCAATGCTGGATCTGAGAGCTTGCAATACCAGTGCCCTTCAGAATAGAATGGGGACATACTGCAACAATTACAAAACATTAAAAAATGTTTAACTTCTCACAGTTGAATTTTAACAAATCCTGGCACGTAGAAATAAGATTCAGACATTTGGCCAAACAACTAACCAATTCATTATTAATAATAGACGACCATCTATGAAACAACAAAACAAATTACTCAAGAATGAAAAATGACCATTTTAGAACCGGAGAATTGTTAACAATCCTTCGCTCAGTTCCATTTTAAAATACACTCTGCAGTTTATTACCGACGAGGTTTATTAAAAAATATAGCAAATCAGTCATGATTGTCCTAATCAACCAAAACCTCATTGGACATGTTCTATGATCAATAACAGAACTTACAGAAGGTCAATGACTTACAGTTCAACACAGACCTTCTTCCAAAAATGAGTCGACAGAACTGAACTGAAAAGACAGGAAGTGACTTTTGCAGCAAGTGTTAGGATCTGACCATTTCAACTCGTGTGCAAGTGACAGCATAACGAAATAGTGTGAATCATCATTATGTATTTAAACTAATGGTTATAAAACGTACTGCAACCTGCACAGAAGAAAGCAGTTCAGAGGTAGGCTTATAATACCACTAAGTTTTAGGTTAGATCAGTATAGGGTTTGACAACCCATGATGTCTCTGGAGTCTCCAGGAATTAACTAACCTCACAGACACTACTACGAGCAACCCAATAAATTCAATGGTGATAAACGATAAGTTTTTAAAATTATCTCAAGATATAAATAAAAAATCTGAAATGGGGAAAAATAGGTGCACACTAAAAAACAATCCAATCAATGAAAACTGTGTTTGCTTTCCAGTTGGTCTTAGAAAGAAGGGGCTGGATGGTGTGACGTTCTTGGGACAGGAACAGTTGTTTATTCAGCCAGAGACATTTAGAATTAGGACTGCATGAGTTGTTAAACATGGATCCTTTTATTATCTCTTCCTAGCAGACTTCCTCTGCTAGTACATGTGCGTATGTAGCCTCAAGAAGGCAAAATGCACAGTACAATTTTCAATACACTACCGATGGATGGGCATGTCAGCAATGGCAGAAGTGTGGGTACGAAGCAAATGTAGAAATGAGGTGGTGATGTGATGACACCTCCAGGAATACTTCCAACCAGACTTGGTAACCCCAAATCAGTGGTTTGCACGTACCAAGTCATATAGCTCGAGGTTCAAGCCCCAACTATAAGGCTTGAGTGTATAATCTAGGCAGATGCTCCCTTACAATAGTGAGGGAATGTCATATTTTCTGAGATCACTGAATCAGATGGACAACGCTATCTGATGAGCAGTAAGTGATCGGAATGTCCGAAACAACATTCCCCCCTCAACCAAACAGATTAACGGAGAGTTTAGTTTATGGGTCTGAGGGGTAATTTCCACCAACAGGATGCTGCAATCAGTTCAGAAAAATTATTACACAATGGAGCAATGTCATGTATGAATTTCAGTGCCAGTGCAGTGCCAGATATATAGGCCATACATCCCAGCGACTGACTGATCGAATCAAACAGCATGTTCCATCAATTGTTCATGCTAGGCAGAGTGCAGACCATACTCAACCAGCCCGCGTGCATCTGTGGGGGAGGGAGTAAAATGTCGAAGGTGGCAGATAGGGCAAGCAGGTTGCTTTGTCCTGGGTAGTGTCGAGCTTCTTGAATGTTGTGGGAGCTGCACTCATCCAGGCAAATGGGGAGTATTCCATCACACTCCTGACTTGTGCCTTGTAAATGGTGGACAGGCTTTGGGGAGTCAGGAGGTGAGTTACTCACCACAGGATTCCCAGCCTCTGACCTGCTCTTGTGGCCACAGTATTTATATGGCTAGTCCAGTTCAGTTTCTGTTCAATGGTAACGCCCAGGATGTTGATTCTGTTGATGGTACAAATTAAGTAATTCTGGGTGTGAATTGTATTGTGAAAGTACAATGTAATATTGGGACATAAGAAACCAAAGAGTGTTATTTGGGTGGAAAGTAGCTATTCTGATACAAAAGGAAGTTCGTTAAACATAGCAATGATCAGAACAACTGGATGCTTCAAGGCATTTCTGTATTGAGTGAAGGGTGAAATGAAAGGGGAATATTTTCATTGTACATCTTGGCTATCCAGTGTCTAACTTTCAGTTTGCTAATTTGTCATTAATTCCACACAACTTTACCTCATCTAAAGCTGCACCTGCAGAACTTAAACTCACTTTGAGCATCCAAATGTACAGTTTTCTCATTAAACAAATCCTATCACATTCATAAGGTGTGACTAATGGATTGTAAAATTACATTAGTTATCCCTTAGCCACCATGCTCTTTAGATAATATTTATTTTTCCACAGCCATCTACCCACTGTAAGGTATGGAGCTGCTGATACTGCAGGTCAGACTTCATTGTTGGAGACTGCATCTTAGGAAAGAGGGTTTTCCCAGATCCATATTGGCCTACAACTGTGGCTCAGTGGGTAACTTGCCTCAGGGTGATAAGTGTGTGTGTGTGTGTGTGTGTGTGTGTGTGTGTGTGTACGCATGCGTACAAGTCCCACTCTAGAGGCTCCAGTACAAAATCCAGTTCAACACTTCTCATGCAGGGCTGAGGGAGTGCTGCACTGTCTGTGCCGTATTTCAAATGAGATGTTAAATCCTGTTCTATCCTCCCAGGTGGGTGTAAAAGATTTCATGCTACTATTTTGAAACAGAGCAGGGGGAGTTCCCCTACACTGCTCGGCCAATACTTATCCTTCAAACAACATCAGTATAAAAAAAATACATGGTCACTTATTACTGAAAGATATTTCTGTGCACAAATTGGTTGCCATATTTCCTACATTACAACAGTGACAACACTTCAGAAGTACACCATTGCCTGTAAGATACGTTAGGGTTAGATATCCTGGGGTCAGAAATGGCACTATACAAATGCAGGTCTCTTTGTTGTTCTTTAGATTATATGTTTAGAACATTCTGCCTGTTCATTATCAGTATCTATACATTAAAACTTTCAGCTGTACTTTATATTGAAAGAAGATATCTTATTTAGTATATTGGGATTCTTAGAATAAGTAATTTCAGTTACACAGATTGGAGAAGTTGGGACTGTTTTCCTTCGAGAGGAGAAGGTTGAGAGGAGATTTGATTGAGGTGTTCAAAATCATGAGGGGTCTAGACAGATAGGGAGAAACTGTTCCCACTGGTGGAAGGATGGGGAACAAGATGACAAAGGTTACGGTAATTGGCAAAAGAAGCAATGGGGACATGAGGGGAAACTTTGTCACGCAATGAGTGGTTAGGGTCTGGAATGTACTGCCAGAGAGAGTGCAGTGGGAGGCAGATTCAGTTGAGGCACTCAAGAGGGAGTTGGATTTATATCCAGAAAAGGTTACAGGGTAAAGGGGGAATGTCACTAGGTTAATCGCTCCTACAGAGAGCCAGCACAGACATGTTGGGCCGAATGGCCTCCTCCTGTGCTGTCACAATTCTGTGAAACATTACTAGATATCAGCGCAATCTCCAGCTGACACCATTTCTCCCCAGGTTCATAAAGCAGTAACAACTCTCAGCATCTGTTTCATGATGGAATCCCAATCAGTGAAGAGGTTACTTTGTGTCAGTTTCACAACAGATCTAAAAAGGAAATAAAGTGACATCCGTTTTTGTGTAAATGGCAGGGTGTCCTTGATGTAATGTTAATAACATACCAAGCCTCCTTAGACAGCACCTTCCAAACCCATGACCACTACCATCATGAAGGACAAGGGCAGCAGACACATGTAAACACCACCACTTGGAAGTTCCCCTCCAAGCCACTCACCATCCTGACTTGGAACTACATCGCCGTTCCTTCACTGTCGCTGGGTCAAAACCCTGGTTCTCCCGAACAGCACTGTGGGTGTACCCACACCACATGGACTGCAGCGGGTCAAGGCGGCAGCTCACCACCACCAAGAGGCAATTAGGGATGGGCAATAAATGCTGGCCTAGCCAGCGATGCCCACATTCCATGAATGAACTGAAAGCATACAGCAAGAATAACACACAAGGTTAAAGGCTAGTCTACAATGTATATTTTTAAAGGAACGACCACCGTGTTGAAAGGATTATGGGTGGGGGCAGGCGCAATTTACAAGAGTTTAGAATTGAAGGACTGGAGATTGGTGTTGGAACAGCAATTTTCTCACAACTCTACACATTCCATATAAAACTGGACACATTGGGAGTGGTGACAAGATATGAAAAGAAATTATTTTAAATGACTCCTCTTTGAAATGCCTCTAAAATTTTTAAAAGATGTTCCAGAATAAGCAAAGGCAGACACCAGGTGGATCAGAAGGCTGTTCAATTTATTTCACTTCCAAAATGAAATGGGCTTTTTTGACTTACATTTGCAATATTCCTCATTTGAAATTAAGATTTACCAAGCATATATTAAATTTTTGATCATGTAAACGATTAACATACAAAAAAGTCAAATTCTGGGTGCAAATTAGTTCATTTTGCTACTTCTGTGACCACCTTTTGGTTCATGACATTATCCGGAGCCAATATTCATTCACACAACACCTGCTGTCCCCCCCACACCCCCACAAACACCCCACCCCCATTACCACCATTATTGGAATGCCCCTAAGCAGCAATCCATCAGAAAATTCAGGCTTCTGCGCATGAAGCAAAAAGCAAAGAAGAAAACACGAGGAGAAATCAGACAGAACCTGGTTAACCAAGGATCTTCAACTACCATCGAGCTGCCTCTCACAGGGTCTCCACTAATACGATTTTAATTCCAATACTCATTGGATTTTTCCTTTCCACCTGACGACCAGCATCAAGCCTTTCAAATTTGTTTGCGATTAAAGTTTAGATGCAGAGAAGTTATTGAACTAATTGGAAAATTATGCCACTGAGCTAACTGCTGAGCAGTTTGTGAACTCCTTGCTACAAGGGCCCATGAAACGGCCTTACAACCAGTGTAATAGGAGCTCAATGGCAGAATTATACCAAGAAAAGAGGTGAGTTTGAATGCCTCAGATGGACAAAGCTAGCCCATAAATTAGAGTTGTAACAAAGTCCACATCTTAGTGGTACAATGCCATCACAGTTCTACAAAAGTATGGTATAGGGCCTTGTAAGTTGAAGTTATTATGACAATCACAACACCTGTATAGGCGTATTACAATCGTGTCTGTTGTCTCGAACCCCTTATGTTAAACATAAATGTAAATCTGCAGAAGCTGATATTTATCTTAGGCAGCTTGTTCTTTCTTCGAAGCAGGATATCCAGTCACAAATTAGGTCATGTACCCTTGTGGTATTCAAACAAGTCAGCTCTCGATCGACTGAAATGAACCAGAAGAATGTTTCTCCCTTTCTCACCACAATCCCGATCTATTAGGTTGGATCGGCCGCTATCCATTTTGTCAGAACAAACTTAAAGGGGCTGAAGGGCCTACTCCTGTTTCTATGCTCCTATGTCAGACCTATAAAACAATAAGAGAAACAAAACTTTGAAGGAAAAAACAATATCCAAAACAATATATGCATTTCAAATGTGCTGTTATCAGAGTCAGAGTGCCACAGAAGGAGGCCATTGGGCCCCAGAGTCCATGCTGGCTCTCTGTACAATCCAGTCAGTCCCATTCCCCCCACTCTATCTGCAAATTTATTTCCTGCAAGTGCTCATCCAAGTTCCTTTGGAAATCATTCATCATTTCCATTTTCACCACCTTCATAGGCAAAGAGTTCCAGGTCACCACTCGCTGCCCAAAAAAGTTCTTCCTCACACATCCCCTGCCCAAAACCTTAAATCCATGTCCCT
Organism: Carcharodon carcharias; assembly: GCF_017639515.1. Classification (NCBI taxonomy): domain Eukaryota; kingdom Metazoa; phylum Chordata; class Chondrichthyes; order Lamniformes; family Lamnidae; genus Carcharodon; species Carcharodon carcharias. The sequence goes on from NC_054482.1 coordinate 114,507,760, forward strand.
TAGTCCTTCTACCATCAGCTAATGGTTGTGAAACATTCACCCTTGATCAAC
>NC_054482.1:114517810-114522810 GCF_017639515.1 Carcharodon carcharias
AGAGAGAGTATCAGAAAGAGAGAGAGAGAGAGAGAGTATCAGAGAGAGAGAGAGTATCAGAGAGAAAGAGAGAGAGAGAGAGAGAGAAAGAGAGAGTATCAGAGAGAGAGAGAGAGTATCAGAGAGAGAGAGAGAGAGAGAGAGTATCAGAGAGAGAGAGAGAGAGAGAGAATCAGAGAGAGAGAGAGAGAGAATCAGAGAGAGAGAGAGAGAGAGAGAAAGAGAGTGTATCAGAGAGAGAGAGAGAAAGAGAGTGTATCAGAGAGAGAGAGAGAGAGAGAGAGAATCAGAGAGAGAGAGAGAGTGTATCAGAGAGAGAGAGTATCAGAAAGAGAGAGAGAGAGAGAGAGAGAGAGAGTATCAGAGAGAGAGAGAGAGAGTATCAGAGAGAAAGAGAGAGAGAGAGAGAAAGAGAGTATCAGAGAGAGAGAGAAAGAAAGAGAGTGTATCAGAGAGAGAGAGAGAGAGAGAGAGAGAGAGAGAGAGAGAGTATCAGAGAGAGAGAGAGAGAGAGAGAGAGTATCAGAGAGAGAGAGAGAGAGAGAGTATCAGAGATAGAGAGAGAGAGAGAGAATCAGAGAGAGAGAGGATCAGAGAGAGAGAGAGAGAGAGAGAGAGAGAGAATCAGAGAGAGAGAGAGAGAGAGAGTGTATCAGAGAGAGAGTATCAGAAAGAGAAAGAGAGAGTATCAGAGAGAGAGAGAGAGAAAGAGAGTGTATCAGAGAGAGAGAGAGAGAGAGAGTGTATCAGAGAGAGAGTATCAGAAGGAGAGAGAGAGAGTATCAGAGAGAGAGAGAGTATCAGAGAGAGAGAGAGAGAGTGTATCAGAGAGAGAGTATCAGAAGGAGAGAGAGAGAGTATCAGAAGGAGAGAGAGAGAGTATCAGAGAGAGAGAGAGAGTATCAGAGAGAGAGAGAGAGTATCAGAGAGAGAGAGAGAGAGAGAGTTTATCAGAGAGTATCAGAAAGAGAGAGAGAGAGTATAAGAGAGAGAGAGAGTATCAGAGAGAGAGAGAGAGAGTATCAGAGAGAGAGAGAGAGAGAGAGAGAGAGTGTATCAGAGAGAGAGAGAGAGAGAGAGTTTATCAGAGAGAGAGTATCAGAAAGAGAGAGAGTATCAGAGAGAGAGAGAGAGAGAGAGAGTATCAGAGAGAGAGAGAGAGTATCAGAGAGAGAGAGAGAATCAGAGAGAGAGAGAGAGTATCAGAGAGAGAGAGTATCAGAGAGAGAGAGAGAGAGAGAGAGAGAGAATCAGAGAGAGAGAGAGAGAGAGAATCAGAGAGAGAGAGAGAGAGAGAGAGAGAATCAGAGAGAGAGAGAGAGTGTATCAGAGAGAGAGAGAGAGAGAGAGAGTGTGTATCAGAGAGAATCAGAGAGAGAGAGAGAGAGAATCAGAGAGAGAGAGAGAGAGAGAGAGTGAGAGAGAGAGAGAGAATCAGAGAGACAGAGAGAGAGAGAGAATCAGAGAGAGAGAGAGAGAGAAAGAGAGAGTATCAGAGAGAGAGAATCAGAGAGAGAGAGAGAGAGAGAGAGAGTGTATCAGAGAGAGAGAGAGAGTATCAGAGAGAGAGAGAGAGAGTATCAGAGAGAGAGAGAGAGAGTGTATCAGAGAGAGAGAGAGAATCAGAGAGAGAGAGAGAGAGTGTATCAGAGAGAGAGTATCAGAGAGAGAGAGAGAGAATCAGAGAGAGAGAGAGAGAATCAGAGAGAGAGAGAGAGAGAGAGAAAGAGAGTGTATCAGAGAGAGAGAGAGAAAGAGAGTGTATCAGAGAGAGAGAGAGAGAGAGAGAGAGAGAGAATCAGAGAGAGAGAGAGAGAGTATCAGAGAGAAAGAGAGAGAGAGAGAGAGAGAGAGAAAGAGAGAGTATCAGAGAGAGAGAGAAAGAAAGAGAGTGTATCAGAGAGAGAGAGAGTATCAGAGAGAGAAAGAGAATCAGAGAGAGAGAGAGAGAGAGAGAGAGAGAGTATCAGAGAGAGAGAGAGAGAGAGAGTATCAGAGAGAGAGAGAGAGAGTATCAGAGAGAGAGAGAGAGTATCAGAGAGAGAGAGAGAGAGAGAGAGAGAGAGAAAGAGAGTGTATCAGAGAGAGAGAGAGAGAGAAAGAGAGTGTATCAGAGAGAGAGAGAGAGAGAGAGAGAATCAGAGAGAGAGAGAGAGAATCAGAGAGAGAGAGAGAAAGAGAGAGTATCAGAGAGAGAGAGAAAGAAAGAGAGTGTATCAGAGAGAGAGAGAGTATCAGAGAGAGAAAGAGAGTATCAGAGAGAGAGAGAGAGAGAGAGAGAGAGAGAGAGTATCAGAGAGAGAGAGAGAGAGAGAGTATCAGAGAGAGAGAGAGAGAATCAGAGAGAGAGAGAGAGAGAGAGAGAAAGAGAGTGTATCAGAGAGAGAGAGAGAGAGAAAGAGAGTGTATCAGAGAGAGAGAGAGAGAGAATCAGAGAGAGAGAGAGAGAGTATCAGAGAGAAAGAGAGAGAGAGAGAGAGAGAGAAAGAGAGAGTATCAGAGAGAGAGAGAAAGAAAGAGAGTGTATCAGAGAGAGAGAGAGTATCAGAGAGAGAAAGAGAATCAGAGAGAGAGAGAGAGAGAGAGAGAATCAGAGAGAGAGAGAGAGAGAGAGAGAGAGAGTATCAGAGAGAGAGAGAGAGAGAGTATCAGAGAGAGAGAGAGAGAGAGTATCAGAGAGAGAGAGAGAGAGAGAGAGAGAGAGAGAGAGAGAAAGAGAGTGTATCAGAGAGAGAGAGAGAGAGAAAGAGAGTGTATCAGAGAGAGAGAGAGAGAGAGAGAGAATCAGAGAGAGAGAGAGAGAATCAGAGAGAGAGAGAGAAAGAGAGAGTATCAGAGAGAGAGAGAAAGAAAGAGAGTGTATCAGAGAGAGAGAGAGTATCAGAGAGAGAGAGAGAGTATCAGAGAGAGAGAGAGAGAGACTCAGAGAGAGAGAGAGAGAGAGAGAATCAGAGAGAGAGAGAGAGAGAGAGTATCAGAGAGAGAGAGAGAGAGAATCAGAGAGAGAGAGAGAGAGAGAGAGAGAGAGAGAGAGAGAGAAAGAGAGTGTATCAGAGAGAGACAGAGAGAAAGAGAGTGTATCAGAGAGAGAGAGAGAGAGAGAGAGAGAATCAGAGAGAGAGAGAGTGTATCAGAGAGAGAGTATCAGAAAGAGAGAGAGAGAGAGAGAGAGAGAGAGTATCAGAGAGAGAGAGAGAGAGAGTATCAGAGAGAAAGAGGGAGAGAGAGAGAGAGAGAGAGAGAAAGAGAGAGTATCAGAGAGAGAGAGAGAGAGAGAGAGTATCAGAGAGAGAGAGAGAGAGAGTATCAGAGAGAGAGAGAGAGAGAATGAGAGAGAGAGAGAGAGAGAGAGAGAGAGAGAGAGAGAGAAAGAGAGTGTATCAGAGAGAGACAGAGAGAAAGAGAGTGTATCAGAGAGAGAGAGAGAGAGAATCAGAGAGAGAGAGAGTGTATCAGAGAGAGAGTATCAGAAAGAGAGAGAGAGAGAGAGAGAGAGAAAGAGAGAGTATCAGAGAGAGAGAGAAAGAAAGAGAGTGTATCAGAGAGAGAGAGAGTATCAGAGAGAGAAAGAGAATCAGAGAGAGAGAGAGAGAGAGAGAGAATCAGAGAGAGAGAGAGAGAGAGAGAGAGAGAGTATCAGAGAGAGAGAGAGAGAGAGTATCAGAGAGAGAGAGAGAGAGAGAGAGAGAGAGAGAGAGAGAGAAAGAGAGTGTATCAGAGAGAGAGAGAGAGAGAAAGAGAGTGTATCAGAGAGAGAGAGAGAGAGAGAGAGAATCAGAGAGAGAGAGAGAGAATCAGAGAGAGAGAGAGAAAGAGAGAGTATCAGAGAGAGAGAGAAAGAAAGAGAGTGTATCAGAGAGAGAGAGAGTATCAGAGAGAGAGAGAGAGTATCAGAGAGAGAGAGAGAGAGAATCAGAGAGAGAGAGAGAGAGAGAGAATCAGAGAGAGAGAGAGAGAGAGAGAGAGAGAGAGAGAGAGAGAATCAGAGAGAGAGAGAGAGAGAGAGAGAGAGAGAGAGAGAGAGAAAGAGAGTGTATCAGAGAGAGACAGAGAGAAAGAGAGTGTATCAGAGAGAGAGAGAGAGAGAGAGAGAATCAGAGAGAGAGAGAGTGTATCAGAGAGAGAGTATCAGAAAGAGAGAGAGAGAGAGAGAGAGAGAGAGTATCAGAGAGAGAGAGAGAGAGAGTATCAGAGAGAAAGAGAGAGAGAGAGAGAGAGAGAGAGAAAGAGAGAGTATCAGAGAGAGAGAGAGAGAGAGAGAGTATCAGAGAGAGAGAGAGAGAGAGTATCAGAGAGAGAGAGAGAGAGAATGAGAGAGAGAGAGAGAGAGAGAGAGAGAGAGAGAGAGAGAGAGAAAGAGAGTGTATCAGAGAGAGACAGAGAGAAAGAGAGTGTATCAGAGAGAGAGAGAGAGAGAATCAGAGAGAGAGAGAGTGTATCAGAGAGAGAGTATCAGAAAGAGAGAGAGAGAGAGAGAGAGAGAGAGTATCAGAGAGAAAGAGAGAGAGAGAGAGAGAGAAAGAGAGAGTATCAGAGAGAGAGAGAAAGAAAGAGAGTGTATCAGAGAGAGAGAGAGAGTATCAGAGAGAGAAAGAGAGAGTATCAGAGAGAGAGAGAGAGAGAGAGAGAGAGAGAGTATCAGAGAGAGAGAGAGAGAGAGTATCAGAGAGAGAGAGAGAGAGAGAAAGAGAGTGTATCAGAGAGAGAGAGAGAGAGAAAGAGAGTGTATCAGAGAGAGAGAGAGAGAGAGAGAGAGAGAGAATCAGAGAGAGAGAGAGAGAATCAGAGAGAGAGAGAGAGAGAATCAGAGAGAGAGAGAGAATCAGAGAGAGAGAGAGAGAGAGAGAGTGTATCAGAGAGAGAGTATCAGAAAGAGAAAGAGAGAGTATCAGAAAGAGAAAGAGAGAGTATCAGAAAGAGAAAGAGAGAGAGAGAGAGTGTATCAGAGAGAGAGAGAGAGAGAGAGAGAGTATCAGAGAGAGAGAGAGAGTATCAGAGAG
>NC_054482.1:114537810-114540310 GCF_017639515.1 Carcharodon carcharias
AGTATCAGAGAGAGAGAGAGAGTATCAGAGAGAGAGAGAGAGAGAATCAGAGAGAGAGAGAGAGAGAGAGAATCAGAGAGAGAGAGAGAGAGAGAGTATCAGAGAGAGAGAGAGAGAGAATCAGAGAGAGAGAGAGAGAGAGAGAGAGAGAGAGAGAGAGAGAAAGAGAGTGTATCAGAGAGAGACAGAGAGAAAGAGAGTGTATCAGAGAGAGAGAGAGAGAGAGAGAGAATCAGAGAGAGAGAGAGTGTATCAGAGAGAGAGTATCAGAAAGAGAGAGAGAGAGAGAGAGAGAGAGAGTATCAGAGAGAGAGAGGGAGAGAGTATCAGAGAGAGAGAGAGAGAGAGAGAGAGAGAGAGAGAGAGAGAGAGAGTATCAGAGAGAGAGAGAGAGAGAGAGAGTATCAGAGAGAGAGAGAGAGAGAGTATCAGAGAGAGAGAGAGAGAGAGAGAGAGAGAGAGAGAGAGAGAGAGAGAGAGAGAAAGAGAGTGTATCAGAGAGAGACAGAGAGAAAGAGAGTGTATCAGAGAGAGAGAGAGAGAGAATCAGAGAGAGAGAGAGTGTATCAGAGAGAGAGTATCAGAAAGAGAGAGAGAGAGAGAGAGAGAGAGAGAGTATCAGAGAGAGAGAGAGAGAGAGTATCAGAGAGAAAGAGAGAGAGAGAGAGAGAGAGAGAGAGAAAGAGAGAGTATCAGAGAGAGAGAGAAAGAAAGAGAGTGTATCAGAGAGAGAGAGAGAGTATCAGAGAGAGAAAGAGAGAGTATCAGAGAGAGAGAGAGAGAGAGAGAGAGAGTATCAGAGAGAGAGAGAGAGAGAGTATCAGAGAGAGAGAGAGAGAGAGTATCAGAGAGAGAGAGAGAGAGAGAAAGAGAGTGTATCAGAGAGAGAGAGAGAGAAAGAGAGTGTATCAGAGAGAGAGAGAGAGAGAGAGAGAATCAGAGAGAGAGAGAGAGAATCAGAGAGAGAGAGAGAGAGAATCAGAGAGAGAGAGAGAATCAGAGAGAGAGAGAGAGAGAGAGAGTGTATCAGAGAGAGAGTATCAGAAAGAGAAAGAGAGAGTATCAGAAAGAGAAAGAGAGAGTATCAGAAAGAGAAAGAGAGAGAGAGAGAGTGTATCAGAGAGAGAGAGAGTATCAGAGAGAGAGAGAGAGTATCAGAGAGAGAGAGAGAGAGAATCAGAGAGAGAGAGAGAGAGAGAGAGAATCAGAGAGAGAGAGAGAAAGAGAGAGTATCAGAGAGAGAGAGAAAGAAAGAGAGTGTATCAGAGAGAGAGAGAGTATCAGAGAGAGAGAGAGAGTATCAGAGAGAGAGAGAGAGAGAGAATCAGAGAGAGAGAGAGAGAGAGAGAATCAGAGAGAGAGAGAGAGAGAGAGTATCAGAGAGAGAGAGAGAGAGAATCAGAGAGAGAGAGAGAGAGAGAGAGAGAGAGAGAGAGAGAAAGAGAGTGTATCAGAGAGAGACAGAGAGAAAGAGAGTGTATCAGAGAGAGAGAGAGAGAGAGAGAGAATCAGAGAGAGAGAGAGTGTATCAGAGAGAGAGTATCAGAAAGAGAGAGAGAGAGAGAGAGAGAGAGAGTATCAGAGAGAGAGAGGGAGAGAGTATCAGAGAGAAAGAGAGAGAGAGAGAGAGAGAGAGAGAAAGAGAGAGTATCAGAGAGAGAGAGAGAGAGAGAGAGTATCAGAGAGAGAGAGAGAGAGAGTATCAGAGAGAGAGAGAGAATGAGAGAGAGAGAGAGAGAGAGAGAGAGAGAGAGAGAAAGAGAGTGTATCAGAGAGAGACAGAGAGAAAGAGAGTGTATCAGAGAGAGAGAGAGAGAGAATCAGAGAGAGAGAGAGTGTATCAGAGAGAGAGTATCAGAAAGAGAGAGAGAGAGAGAGAGAGAGAGTATCAGAGAGAGAGAGAGAGAGAGTATCAGAGAGAAAGAGAGAGAGAGAGAGAGAGAGAGAGAGAGAAAGAGAGAGTATCAGAGAGAGAGAGAAAGAAAGAGAGTGTATCAGAGAGAGAGAGAGAGTATCAGAGAGAGAAAGAGAGAGTATCAGAGAGAGAGAGAGAGAGAGAGAGAGAGTATCAGAGAGAGAGAGAGAGAGAGTATCAGAGAGAGAGAGAGAGAGAGTATCAGAGAGAGAGAGAGAGAGAGAAAGAGAGTGTATCAGAGAGAGAGAGAGAGAAAGAGAGTGTATCAGAGAGAGAGAGAGAGAGAGAGAGAATCAGAGAGAGAGAGAGAGAATCAGAGAGAGAGAGAGAGAGAATCAGAGAGAGAGAGAGAATCAGAGAGAGAGAGAGAGAGAGAGAGTGTATCAGAGAGAGAGTATCAGAAAGAGAAAGAGAGAGTATCAGAAAGAGAAAGAGAGAGTATCAGAAAGAGAAAGAGAGAGAGAGAGAGTGTATCAGAGAGAGAGAGAGAGAGAGAGAGAGAGAGTATCAGAGAGAGAGAGAGAGTATCAGAGAGAGAGAGAGAGAGAGAAAGAGAGAAAGAGAGAGTGAGAGAATCAGAGAGAG
>NC_054482.1:114542810-114545310 GCF_017639515.1 Carcharodon carcharias
ATCAGAGAGAGAGAGAAAGAAAGAGAGTGTATCAGAGAGAGAGAGAGTATCAGAGAGAGAAAGAGAGTATCAGAGAGAGAGAGAGAGAGAGAGAGAGAGAGAGAGAGAGAGAGAGAGTATCAGAGAGAGAGAGAGAGAGAGTATCAGAGAGAAAGAGAGAGAGAGAGAGAGAGAGAGAAAGAGAGAGTATCAGAGAGAGAGAGAAAGAAAGAGAGTGTATCAGAGAGAGAGAGAGTATCAGAGAGAGAAAGAGAGAGTATCAGAGAGAGAGAGAGAGAGAGAGAGAGAGAGTATCAGAGAGAGAGAGAGAGAGAGTATCAGAGAGAGAGAGAGAGAGAAAGAGAGTGTATCAGAGAGAGAGAGAGAGAGAGAGAGAATCAGAGAGAGAGAGAGAGAGAATCAGAGAGAGAGAGAGAGAGAGAGAGAATCAGAGAGAGAGAGAGAATCAGAGAGAGAGAGAGAGAGAGAGAGTGTATCAGAGAGAGAGTATCAGAAAGAGAAAGAGAGAGTATCAGAAAGAGAAAGAGAGAGTATCAGAGAGAGAGAGAGAGAAAGAGAGTGTATCAGAGAGAGAGAGAGAGTATCAGAGAGAGAAAGAGAGAGTATCAGAGAGAGAGAGAGAGAGAGAGAGAGAGTATCAGAGAGAGAGAGAGAGAGAGTATCAGAGAGAGAGAGAGAGAGAAAGAGAGTGTATCAGAGAGAGAGAGAGAGAGAGAGAGAATCAGAGAGAGAGAGAGAATCAGAGAGAGAGAGAGAATCAGAGAGAGAGAGAGAGAATCAGAGAGAGAGAGAGAGAGAGAGAGAAATCAGAGAGAGAGAGAGAATCAGAGAGAGAGAGAGAGAGAGAGAGTGTATCAGAGAGAGAGTATCAGAAAGAGAAAGAGAGAGTATCAGAAAGAGAAAGAGAGAGTATCAGAGAGAGAGAGAGAGAGAGAGTGTATCAGAGAGAGAGAGAGAGAGTGAGAGTATCAGAGAGAGAGAAAGAGAGAGTGAGAGAATCAGAGAGAGAGAGAGAGAGAGAATCAGAGAGAGAGAGAGAGAGTGTGTATCAGAGAGAGAGTATCAGAAAGAGAGAGAGAGAGTATCAGAGAGAGAGAGTGTATCAGAGAGAGTGTATCAGAGAGAGAGAGAGAGAGAGAATCAGAGAGAGAGAGAGAGAGAGAGAGAGTGTATCAGAGAGAGAGTATCAGAAGGAGAGAGAGAGAGTATCAGAGAGAGAGAGAGAGAGAAAGAGAGTGTATCAGAGAGAGAGAGAGAGAGAGAGTATCAGAGAGAGAGTATCAGAAGGAGAGAGAGAGAGTATCAGAGAGAGAGAGAATCAGAGAGAGAGAGTATCAGAGAGAGAGAGTGTATCAGAGAGAGAGAGAGAGAGAGTTTATCAGAGAGAGAGTATCAGAAAGAGAGAGAGTATCAGAGAGAGAGTATCAGAGAGAGAGAGAGAGAGAGTATCAGAGAGAGAGAGAGAGAGAGAGAGAGAGAGAGAGTATCAGAGAGAGAGAGAGAGAGTATCAGAGAGAGAGAGAGAGTATCAGAGAGAGAGAGAGAGAGTATCAGAGAGAGAGAGAGTATCAGAGAGAGAGAGAGAGAGTATCAGAGAGAGAGAGAGTATCAGAGAGAGAGAGAGAGAGAGAGAGTATCAGAGAGAGAGAGAGAGAGAGAGTATCAGAGAGAGAGAGAGAGAGTATCAGAGAGAGAGAGAGAATCAGAGAGAGAGAGAGTATCAGAGAGAGAGAGAGAAAGAAAGAGAGAGTGAGAGAATCAGAGAGAGAGAGAGAGAGAATCAGAGAGAGAGAGAGTATCAGAGAAAGAGAGAGAGAGTATGAGAGAGAGAGAGTGTATCAGAGAGAGAGAGAGAGAGAGAGTGTATCAGAGAGAGAGAGAGAGAGAGAGAGAGAATCAGAGAGAGAGTATCAGAAGGAGAGAGAGAGAGTATCAGAAGGAGAGAGAGAGAGTATCAGAGAGAGAGAGAGAGAGTAACAGAGAGAGAGAGAGAGTATCAGAGAGAGAGAGAGAGAGTATGAGAGAGAGAGAGAGAGAGAGAGTATCAGAGAGAGAGAGAGACAGAGAGAGAATCAGAGAGAGAGAGAGTAAGAGTGTATGAGAGAGAGAGTATCAGAAAGAGAGAGAGAGAGTATCAGAGAGAGAGAGAGAGAGAGAGAGAGAGAGAGAGAATCAGAGAGAGAGAGAGAGAATCAGAGAGAGAGTGAGTATCAGAAAGAGAGAGAGAGAGTATCAGAAAGAGAGAGAGAGTATCTGAGAGAGAGAGAGTATCAGAGAGAGAGTATCAGAGAGAGAGAGAGAGAGAGAGAGAGAGTATCAGAGAGAGAGAGAGAGAGAGAGTATCAGAGAGAGAGAGAGAGAGAGAGTATCAGAGAGAGAGAGAGAGAGAGAGAGAAAGAGAGAGTATCAGATAGAGAGAATCAGAGAGAGAGAGAGAGAAAGAGAGTGTATCAGAGAGAGAGAGAGAGAGAATCAGAGAGAGAGAGAGAGAGTGTATCAG
>NC_054482.1:114585310-114587810 GCF_017639515.1 Carcharodon carcharias
GAGAGAGAGAGAGAGAGAGAGAATCAGAGAGAGAGAGAGAGAAAGAGAGTGTATCAGAGAGAGAGAGAGAGAGAGAGAGAATCAGAGAGAGAGAGAGTGTATCAGAGAGAGAGTATCAGAAAGAGAGAGAGAGAGTATCAGAAAGAGAGAGTGAGAGTATCAGAGAGAGAGAGAGAGTATCAGAGAGAGAGAGACAGAGATTATGAGAGAGAGAGAGAGTATCAGAGAGAGAGAGAGAGAGAGAGTATCAGAGAGAGAGAGAGAGAGAGAGAGTATCAGAGAGAGAGAGAGAGAGAGAGAAAGAGAGAGTATCAGATAGAGAGAGAGTATCAGAGAGAGAGAGAGAGAAAGAAAGAGAGTGTATCAGAGAGAGAGAGAGAGAATCAGAGAGAGAGAGAGAGAGTGTATCAGAGAGAGGGTATCAGAAAGAGAGAGAGAGTATCAGAGAGAGAGAGAGAGAGAGAGAGAGAAAGAGAGAGTATCAGAGAGAGAGAGAGAGAGAATCAGAGAGAGAGTGAGTATCAGAAAGAGAGAGAGAGAGAGTATCAGAAAGAGAGAGAGAGAGAGTATCTGAGAGAGAGAGAGTATCAGAGAGAGAGAGAGTATCAGAGAGAGAGAGAGAGAGAGAGAGAGAGAGAGTATCAGAGAGAGAGAGAGAGAGAGAGTGAGTATCAGAGAGAGAGAGAGAGAGAGAGAGAGTATCAGAGAGAGAGAGAGAGAGAGAGAGAAAGAGAGAGTATCAGATAGAGAGAATCAGAGAGAGAGAGAGAGAGAAAGAGAGTGTATCAGAGAGAGAGAGAGAGAGAGAATCAGAGAGAGAGAGAGAGAGTGTATCAGAGAGAGAGTATCAGAAAGAGAGAGAGAGAGAGAGAGAGAGTATCAGAGAGAGAGAGAGAGAGTATCAGAGAGAAAGAGAGAGAGAGAGAGAGAGAGAGAAAGAGAGAGTATCAGAGAGAGAGAGAAAGAAAGAGAGTGTATCAGAGAGAGAGAGAGTATCAGAGAGAGAAAGAGAGAGTATCAGAGAGAGAGAGAGAGAGAGAGAGAGAGAGAGAGAGAGAGAGTGAGTATCAGAGAGAGAGAGAGAGAGAAAGAGAGTATCAGTGAGAGAGAGTATCAGAGAGAGAGAGAGAGAAAGAGAGTGTATCAGAGAGAGAGAGAGTATCAGAGAGAGAGAGAGAATCAGAGAGAGAGAGAGAGTATCAGAGAGAGAGAGAGAGAGAGTATCAGAGAGAGAGAGAGAGAGAATCAGAGAGAGAGAGAGTAAGAGTGTATCAGAGAGAGAGTATCAGAAAGAGAGAGAGAGAGTATCAGAGAGAGAGAGAGAGAGAGAGAGAGAGAGAGAGAATCAGAGAGAGAGAGAGAGAATCAGAGAGAGAGAGAGAGAATCAGAGAGAGAGTGAGTATCAGAAAGAGAGAGAGAGAGAGTATCAGAGAGAGAGAGAGTATCAGAGAGAGAGAGAGTATCAGAGAGAGAGAGAGAGAGAGAGAGAGAGAGAGAGAGTGTGTATCAGAGAGAGAGAGAGAGAGAGAGAGTATCAGAGAGAGAGAGAGAGAGTATCAGAGAGAGAGAGAGAGAGAGAGAGAGAGAAAGAGAGTATCAGTGAGAGAGAGTATCAGAGAGAGAGAGAGAGAAAGAGAGTGTATCAGAGAGAGAGAATCAGAGAGAGAGAGAGAATCAGAGAGAGAGAGAGAGAGAGAGTGTATCAGAGAGAGAGTATCAGAAGGAGAGAGAGAGTGTATCAGAGAGAGAGAGAGAATGAGAGAGAGAGAGAGAATCAGAGAGAGAGAGAGAATCAGAGAGAGAGAGAGAGAGAGAGAGTATCAGAGAGAGAGAGAGAGAGAGTGTATCAGAGAGAGAGAGAGAGAGAGAGCGTATCAGAGAGAATCAGAAAGAGAGAGAGAGAGAGAGTATCAGAGAGAGAGAGAGAGTGTATCAGAGAGAGAGAGAGAGAGAGAGAGAGTGTATCAGAGAGAGAGAGAGAGAGAGAGAGAGAGAGTGTATCAGAGAGAGAGAGAGAGAGAGAGAGAGTGTATCAGAGAGAGAGAGAGAGAGAGAGAGAGTGTATCAGAGAGAGAGAGAGAGAGAGAGAGAGAGAGAGAGAGTATCAGAGAGAGAGAGAGAGAGAATCAGAGAGAGAGAGAGAGAGAGAGTATCAGAGAGAGAGAGAGAAAGAGAGAGTATCAGAGAGAGAGAGAGAATCAGAGAGAGAGAGAGAGAGAGAGTGTATCAGAGAGAGAGTATCAGAGAGAGAGAGAGTATCAGAGAGAGAGAGAGTATCAGAGAGAGAGAGAGTATCAGAGAGAGAGAGAGTATCAGAGAGAGAGAGTATCAGAGAGAGAGAGAGAGAGTATCAGAGAGAGAGAGTATCAGAGAGAGAGAGTATCAGAGAGAGAGTGTGTATCAGAGAGGGAGAGAGAGAGAGAGAGAATCAGAGAGAGAGAGAGAGAGAGTGTATCAGAGAGAGAGAGAGAGAGAGTGTATCAGAGAGAGAGAGAGAGT
>NC_054482.1:114612810-114615310 GCF_017639515.1 Carcharodon carcharias
GAGAGAGAGAGTGTATCAGAGAGAGAGAGAGAGAGAGAGAGAGAGCGTATCAGAGAGAAGCAGAGAGAGAGAGAGAGAGAGAGTGTATCAGAGAGAGAGTATCAGAAAGAGAAAGAGAGAGTATCAGAGAGAGAGAGAGAGAAAGAGAGTGTATCAGAGAGAGAGAGAGAGAGAGTGTATCAGAGAGAGAGTATCAGAAGGAGAGAGAGAGTATCAGAGAGAGAGAGAGAGAGTATCAGAGAGAGAGAGAGAGTGAGTGTATCAGAGAGAGAGAGAGAGAGAGCGTATCAGAGAGAAGCAGAGAGAGAGAGAGAATCAGAGAGAGAGAGAGAGAGAGTTTATCAGAGAGAGTGTATCAGAGAGAGAGAGAGAGAGAGAATCAGAGAGAGAGAGAGAGAGTGTATCAGAGAGAGAGTATCAGAAGGAGAGAGAGAGAATCAGAGAGAGAGAGAGAGAGAGAGTGTATCAGAGAGAGAGAGAGAGAGAGAGAGAGCGTATCAGAGAGAAGCAGAGAGAGAGAGAGAGAGAATCAGAGAGAGAGAGAGAGAGTGTATCAGAGAGAGAGTATCAGAAAGAGAGAGAGAGAGAGAGTGTGTATCAGAGAGAGAGAGAGAGAGAGAGTATCAGAGAGAGAGAGAGAGAGAGAAAGAGAGAGTATCAGAGAGAGAGAGAGTATCAGAGAGAGAGAGAGAGAGAGTGAGTATCAGAGAGAGAGAGTATCAGAGAGAGAGAGTATCAGAGAGAGAGAGTATCAGAGAGAGAGAGTATCAGAGAGAGAGAGAGAGAGAGAGAGAGTGTGTATCAGAGAGAGAGAGAGAGAGAGAATCAGAGAGAGAGAGAGAGAGAGAGAGTGTATCAGAGAGAGAGAGTGTGTATCAGAGAGAGAGAGAGAGAGAGAGAGAGAGAGTGTATCAGAGAGAGAGAGAGAGAGAGTGTGTATCAGAGAGAATCAGAGAGAGAGAGAGAGAGAGAATCAGAGAGAGAGAGAGAGAGAGAGAGAGAGAGAGAATCAGAGAGAGAGAGAGTGTATCAGAGAGTGAGAGTATCAGAGAGAGAGAGAGAATCAGAGAGAGAGAGAGAGAGTATCAGAGAGAGAGAGAGAGAATCAGAGAGAGAGAGAGAGAGAGAGAGTATCAGAGAGAGAGAGAGAGAGAGAGTATCAGAGAGAGAGAGAGAGAGAGAAAGAGAGAGTATCAGATAGAGAGAGAGTATCAGAGAGAGAGAGAGAGAAAGAGAGTGTATCAGAGAGAGAGAGAGAGAATCAGAGAGAGAGAGAGAGTGTATCAGAGAGAGAGTATCAGAAAGAGAGAGAGAGTATCAGAGAGAGAGAGAGAGAGAGAGAGAGTATCAGAGAGAGAGAGAGAGTATCAGAGAGAAAGAGAGAGAGAGAGAGAGAGAAAGAGAGAGTATCAGAGAGAGAGAGAAAGAAAGAGAGTGTATCAGAGAGAGAGAGAGTATCAGAGAGAGAAAGAGAGAGAGAGAGAGAGAGTATCAGAGAGAGAGAGAGAGTATCAGAGAGAAAGAGAGAGAGAGAGAGAGAGAGAGAAAGAGAGAGTATCAGAGAGAGAGAGAAAGAAAGAGAGTGTATCAGAGAGAGAGAGAGTATCAGAGAGAGAAAGAGAGAGTATCAGAGAGAGAGAGTATCAGAGAGAGAGAGAGTATCAGAGAGAGAGAGAGTATCAGAGAGAGAGAGAGTATCAGAGAGAGAGAGAGTATCAGAGAGAGAGAGAGAGTATCAGAGATAGAGAGAGTATCAGAGAGAGAAAGAGAGAGTATCAGAGAGAGAGAGTTTCAGAGAGAGAGAGAGAGTATCAGAGAGAGAGAGAGAGAGAGAGAGAGAGAGAGAGAAAGAGAGAGTATCAGAGAGATAGAGAGAGAAAGAGAGAGTATCAGAGAGAGAGAGAGAGAGAGTGTATCAGAGAGAGAGAGAATCAGAGAGAGAGAGAATCAGAGAGAGAGAGTATCAGAGAGAGAGAGTATCAGAGAGAGAGAGAGAGAGAGAGTGTATCAGAGAGAGAGAGAGAGAGAATCAGAGAGAGAGAGAGTGTGTATCAGAGAGAGAGAGAGAGAGTATCAGAGAGAGAGAGAGAGAGAGAAAGAGAGAGTATCAGAGAGAGAGAGAGTATCAGAGAGAGAGAGAGAGTATCAGAGAGAGAGAGAGAGAGAGTGAGTATCAGAGAGAGAGAGTATCAGAGAGAGAGAGTATCAGAGAGAGAGAGAGAGAGTGTGTATCAGAGAGAGAGAGAGAGAGAGAGAATCAGAGAGAGAGAGAGAGAGTGTGTATCAGAGAGAGAGAGTGTGTATCAGAGAGAGAGAGAGAGAGAGAGAGAGAGAGTGTGTATCAGAGAGAGAGAGAGAGAGAGTGTGTATCAGAGAGAATCAGAGAGAGAGAGAGAGAGAGAATCAGAGAGAGAGAGAGAGAGAATCAGAGAGAGAGAGAGAGAGAGAGAATCAGAGAGAGAGAGAGTGTATCAGAGAGTGAGAGTATCAGAGAGAGAGA
>NC_054482.1:114622810-114627810 GCF_017639515.1 Carcharodon carcharias
GAGAGAGAGAAAGAGAGTATCAGTGAGAGAGAGTATCAGAGAGAGAGAGAGAGAAAGAGAGTGTATCAGAGAGAGAGAGAGAGAGAGTGTATCAGAGAGAGAGTATCAGAAGGAGAGAGAGAGTATCAGAGAGAGAGAGAGAGAGAGTGTATCAGAGAGAGTATCAGAAGGAGAGAGAGAGAGAGTATCAGAGAGAGAGAGAGAATCAGAGAGACAGAGAGAGAATCAGAGAGAGAGAGAGACAGAGTGTATCAGAGAGAGAGTATCAGAAAGAGAGAAAGAGAGAGAGAGAGAGAGAGAGAGAGCATCAGAGAGAGAGAGAGTATCAGAGAGAGAGAGAGAGAGAGAGAAAGAGAGTATCAGTGAGAGAGAGTATCAGAGAGAGAGAGAGAGAAAGAGAGTGTATCAGAGAGAGAGAGAGAGAGAGTGTATCAGAGAGAGAGTATCAGATTGAGAGAGAGAGTATCAGAGAGAGAGAGAGAGAGTATCAGAGAGAGAGAGAGAGTGAGTGTATCAGAGAGAGAGAGAGAGAGAGCGTATCAGAGAGAAGCAGAGAGAGAGAGAGAATCAGAGAGAGAGAGAGAGAGAGTTTATCAGAGAGAGTGTATCAGAGAGAGAGAGAGAGAGAGAATCAGAGAGAGAGAGAGAGAGTGTATCAGAGAGAGAGTATCAGAAGGAGAGAGAGAGAATCAGAGAGAGAGAGAGAGAGAGAGTGTATCAGAGAGAGAGAGAGAGAGAGAGAGAGAGCGTATCAGAGAGAAGCAGAGAGAGAGAGAGAGAGAGAGTGTATCAGAGAGAGAGTATCAGAAAGAGAAAGAGAGAGTATCAGAGAGAGAGAGAGAGAAAGAGAGTGTATCAGAGAGAGAGAGAGAGAGAGTGTATCAGAGAGAGAGTATCAGAAGGAGAGAGAGAGTATCAGAGAGAGAGAGAGAGAGTATCAGAGAGAGAGAGAGAGTGAGTGTATCAGAGAGAGAGAGAGAGAGAGCGTATCAGAGAGAAGCAGAGAGAGAGAGAGAAACAGAGAGAGAGAGAGAGAGAGTTTATCAGAGAGAGTGTATCAGAGAGAGAGAGAGAGAGAGAATCAGAGAGAGAGAGAGAGAGTGTATCAGAGAGAGAGTATCAGAAGGAGAGAGAGAGAATCAGAGAGAGAGAGAGAGAGAGAGTGTATCAGAGAGAGAGAGAGAGAGAGAGAGAGCGTATCAGAGAGAAGCAGAGAGAGAGAGAGAGAGAATCAGAGAGAGAGAGAGAGAGTGTATCAGAGAGAGAGTATCAGAAAGAGAGAGAGAGAGAGAGTGTGTATCAGAGAGAGAGAGAGAGAGAGAGTATCAGAGAGAGAGAGAGAGAGAGAAAGAGAGAGTATCAGAGAGAGAGAGAGTATCAGAGAGAGAGAGAGAGAGAGTGAGTATCAGAGAGAGAGAGTATCAGAGAGAGAGAGTATCAGAGAGAGAGAGTATCAGAGAGAGAGAGTATCAGAGAGAGAGAGAGAGAGAGAGAGAGTGTGTATCAGAGAGAGAGAGAGAGAGAGAATCAGAGAGAGAGAGAGAGAGAGAGAGAGAGAGAGAGAGAGTGTGTATCAGAGAGAGAGATAGAGAGAGAGAGAGAGAGTGTATCAGAGAGAGAGAGAGAGAGAGTGTGTATCAGAGAGAATCAGAGAGAGAGAGAGAGAGAGAATCAGAGAGAGAGAGAGAGAGAGAGAGAGAGAGAATCAGAGAGAGAGAGAGTGTATCAGAGAGTGAGAGTATCAGAGAGAGAGAGAGAATCAGAGAGAGAGAGAGAGAGTATCAGAGAGAGAGAGAGAGAATCAGAGAGAGAGAGAGAGAGAGAGAGTATCAGAGAGAGAGAGAGAGAGAGAGTATCAGAGAGAGAGAGAGAGAGAGAAAGAGAGAGTATCAGATAGAGAGAGAGTATCAGAGAGAGAGAGAGAGAAAGAGAGTGTATCAGAGAGAGAGAGAGAGAATCAGAGAGAGAGAGAGAGTGTATCAGAGAGAGAGTATCAGAAAGAGAGAGAGAGTATCAGAGAGAGAGAGAGAGAGAGAGAGAGTATCAGAGAGAGAGAGAGAGTATCAGAGAGAAAGAGAGAGAGAGAGAGAGAGAAAGAGAGAGTATCAGAGAGAGAGAGAAAGAAAGAGAGTGTATCAGAGAGAGAGAGAGTATCAGAGAGAGAAAGAGAGAGAGAGAGAGAGAGTATCAGAGAGAGAGAGAGAGTATCAGAGAGAAAGAGAGAGAGAGAGAGAGAGAGAAAGAGAGAGTATCAGAGAGAGAGAGAAAGAAAGAGAGTGTATCAGAGAGAGAGAGAGTATCAGAGAGAGAAAGAGAGAGTATCAGAGAGAGAGAGTATCAGAGAGAGAGAGAGTATCAGAGAGAGAGAGAGTATCAGAGAGAGAGAGAGTATCAGAGAGAGAGAGAGTATCAGAGAGAGAGAGAGAGTATCAGAGATAGAGAGAGTATCAGAGAGAGAAAGAGAGAGTATCAGAGAGAGAGAGTATCAGAGAGAGAGAGAGAGTATCAGAGAGAGAGAGAGAGAGAGAGAGAGAGAGAGAGAAAGAGAGAGTATCAGAGAGATAGAGAGAGAGAGAGAGAGTATCAGAGAGAGAGAGAGAGAGAGAGTATCAGAGAGAGAGAGTATCAGAGAGAGAGAGTATCAGAGAGAGAGAGTATCAGAGAGAGAGAGTATCAGAGAGAGAGAGAGAGAGAGAGTGTATCAGAGAGAGAGAGAGAGAGAATCAGAGAGAGAGAGAGTGTGTATCAGAGAGAGAGAGAGAGAGTATCAGAGAGAGAGAGAGAGAGAGAAAGAGAGAGTATCAGAGAGAGAGAGAGTATCAGAGAGAGAGAGAGAGTATCAGAGAGAGAGAGAGAGAGAGTGAGTATCAGAGAGAGAGAGTATCAGAGAGAGAGAGTATCAGAGAGAGAGAGAGAGAGTGTGTATCAGAGAGAGAGAGAGAGAGAGAGAATCAGAGAGAGAGAGAGAGAGAGAGAGTGTATCAGAGAGAGAGAGTGTGTATCAGAGAGAGAGAGAGAGAGAGAGAGAGAGAGAGTGTATCAGAGAGAGAGAGAGAGAGAGTGTGTATCAGAGAGAATCAGAGAGAGAGAGAGAGAGAGAATCAGAGAGAGAGAGAGAGAGAATCAGAGAGAGAGAGAGAGAGAGAGAATCAGAGAGAGAGAGAGTGTATCAGAGAGTGAGAGTATCAGAGAGAGAGAGAGAATCAGAGAGAGAGAGAGAGAGTATCAGAGAGAGAGAGAGAGAGAGAGAGTATCAGAGAGAGAGAGAGAGAGAGAGTATCAGAGAGAGAGAGAGAGAGAGTATCAGAGAGAGAGAGAGAGAGAGAAAGAGAGAGTATCAGATAGAGAGAGAGTATCAGAGAGAGAGAGAGAGAAAGAGAGTGTATCAGAGAGAGAGAGAGAGAATCAGAGAGAGAGAGAGAGTGTATCAGAGAGAGAGTATCAGAAAGAGAGAGAGAGTATCAGAGAGAGAGAGAGAGTATCAGAGAGAAAGAGAGAGAGAGAGAGAGAGAAAGAGAGAGTATCAGAGAGAGAGAGAAAGAAAGAGAGTGTATCAGAGAGAGAGAGAGTATCAGAGAGAGAAAGAGAGAGAGAGAGAGAGAGTATCAGAGAGAGAGAGAGAGTATCAGAGAGAAAGAGAGAGAGAGAGAGAGAGAAAGAGAGAGTATCAGAGAGAGAGAAAGAAAGAGAGTGTATCAGAGAGAGAGAGAGTATCAGAGAGAGAAAGAGAGAGTATCAGAGAGAGAGAGTATCAGAGAGAGAGAGAGTATCAGAGAGAGAGAGAGTATCAGAGATAGAGAGAGTATCAGAGAGAGAAAGAGAGAGTATCAGAGAGAGAGAGTATCAGAGAGAGAGAGAGAGTATCAGAGAGAGAGAGAGAGTATCAGAGAGAGAGAGAAAGAGAGAGTATCAGAGAGATAGAGAGAGAAAGAGAGAGTATCAGAGAGAGAGAGAGAGAGAGAATCAGAGAGAGAGAGAGAGAGAGAGAGAGAGAGAGAATCAGAGAGAGAGAGAGAGAGAGAGAGAGAATCAGAGAGAGAGAGAGAGAGAGAGAGAGTGTATCAGAGAGAGAGTATCAGAAAGAGAAAGAGAGAGTATCAGAGAGAGAGAGAGAGAGAGAAAGAGAGTGTATCAGAGAGAGAGAGAGAGAGAGAGAGTATCAGAGAGAGAGAGAGAGAGAGTATCAGAGAGAGAGAGAGAGTGAGTGTATCAGAGAGAGAGAGAGAGAGAGCGTATCAGAGAGAAGCAGAGAGAGAGAGAGAATCAGAGAGAGAGAGAGAGTTTATCAGAGAGAGAGTATCAGAAAGAGAGAGAGAGAGAGTATCAGAGAGAGAGAGAGAGAGAGTATCAGAGAGAGAGAGAGAGAGTATCAGAGAGAGAGAGAGAGAGTGTATCAGAGAGAGAGAGAGAGAGAATCAGAGAGAGAGAGAGAATCAGAGAGAGAGAGAGAGAGAGAGAAAGAGAGAGTATCAGAGAGAGAGAATCAGAGAGAGAGAGAGAGAAAGAGAGAGTATCAGAGAGAGAGAGAGAGAGAGAGAGAGAGAGTATCAGAGAGAGAGAGAGAGAGAGAGTGTATCAGAGAGAGAGAGAGAGAGAGAGAGAATCAGAGAGAGAGAATCAGAGAAAGAGAGAGTATCAGAGAGAGAGAGTATCAGAGAGAGAGAGAGTATCAGAGAGAGAGAGAGTATCAGAGAGAGAGAGAGTATCAGAGAGAGAGAGAGAGAGAGAGAGAGAGAGAGTATCAGCGAGAGAGAGAGAATCAGCGAGAGAGAGAGAGAGAGAGAGAGAGCGAGAGAGAGAGAGAAAGAGAGAGTATCAGAGAGAGAGAGAAAGAAAGAGAGTGTATCAGAGAGAGAGAGAGTATCAGAAAGAGAGAGAGAGAGTGTGTATGAGAGAGAGAGAGAGAGAGTGTGTATCAGAGAGAGAGAGAGAGAGAGAGAGACACAGCGTGTATCAGAGAGAGAGAGAGAGAGAGACAGAGTGTATCAGAGAGAGAGAGA
>NC_054482.1:114645310-114650310 GCF_017639515.1 Carcharodon carcharias
GAGAGAGAGAGAGACAGAGAGTATCAGAGAGAGAGAGAGAGAGAGTATCAGAGAGAGAGAGAGAGAGAGAAAGAGAGAGTATCAGATAGAGAGAGAGTATCAGAGAGAGAGAGAGAGAAAGAGAGTGTATCAGAGAGAGAGAGAGAGAATCAGAGAGAGAGAGAGAGTGTATCAGAGAGAGAGTATCAGAAAGAGAGAGAGAGTATCAGAGAGAGAGAGAGAGAGAGAGAGAGAGAGAGTATCAGAGAGAGAGAGAGAGAGTATCAGAGAGAAAGAGAGAGAGAGAGAGAGAGAGAAAGAGAGAGTATCAGAGAGAGAGAGAAAGAAAGAGAGTGTATCAGAGAGAGAGAGAGAGAATCAGAGAGAGAGAGAGAGTGTATCAGAGAGAGAGTATCAGAAAGAGAGAGAGAGTATCAGAGAGAGAGAGAATGAGAGAGAGAGAGAGAGAGAGTATCAGAGAGAGAAAGAGAGAGTATCAGAGAGAGAGAGTATCAGAGAGAGAGAGAGTATCAGAGAGAGAGAGAGTATCAGAGAGAGAGAGAGTATCAGAGAGAGAGAGAGTATCAGAGATAGAGAGAGTATCAGAGAGAGAAAGAGAGAGTATCAGAGAGAGAGAGTATCAGAGAGAAAGAGAGAGTATCAGAGAGAGAGAGAGAGAGAGAGTGTATCAGAGAGAGAGAGAGAGAGAGAATCAGAGAGAGAGAGTATCAGAGAGAGAGAGTATCAGAGAGAGAGAGTATCAGAGAGAGAGAGAGAGAGAGAGAGAGAATCAGAGAGAGAGAGAGAGAGAGAGAGAGAGAGTGTATCAGAGAGAGAGTATCAGAAAGAGAAAGAGAGAGTATCAGAGAGAGAGAGAGAGAAAGAGAGTGTATCAGAGAGAGAGAGAGAGAGAGTGTATCAGAGAGAGAGTATCAGAAGGAGAGAGAGAGTATCAGAGAGAGAGAGAGAGAGTATCAGAGAGAGAGAGAGAGTGAGTGTATCAGAGAGAGAGAGAGAGAGAGCGTATCAGAGAGAAGCAGAGAGAGAGAGAGAATCAGAGAGAGAGAGAGAGAGAGTTTATCAGAGAGAGAGTATCAGAAAGAGAGAGAGAGAGTGTATCAGAGAGAGAGAGAGAGAGAGAATCAGAGAGAGAGAGAGAGAGTGTATCAGAGAGAGAGTATCAGAAGGAGAGAGAGAATCAGAGAGAGAGAGAGAGAGAGAGAGTGTATCAGAGAGAGAGAGAGAGAGAGAGAGAATCAGAGAGAGAGAGAGAGAGTGTATCAGAGAGAGAGTATCAGAAAGAGAGAGAGAGAGAGAGAGTGTGTATCAGAGAGAGAGAGAGAGAGAGAGTATCAGAGAGAGAGAGAGAGAGAAAGAGAGAGTATCAGAGAGAGAGAGAGAATCAGAGAGAGAGAGAGAGAGAGTATCAGAGAGAGAGTATCAGAGAGAGAGAGAGTATCAGAGAGAGAGAGAGAGTATCAGAGAGAGAGAGAGAGAGAGTGAGTATCAGAGAGAGAGAGTATCAGAGAGAGAGAGAGAGAGAGAGTGTGTATCAGAGAGAGAGAGAGAGAGAGAGAGAGAATCAGAGAGAGAGAGAGAGAGAGAGTGTATCAGAGAGAGAGAGTGTGTATCAGAGAGAGAGAGAGAGTGTATCAGAGAGAGAGAGAGAGAGAGTGTGTATCAGAGAGAATCAGAGAGAGAGAGAGAGAGAGAAAATCAGAGAGAGAGAGAGAGAGAATCAGAGAGAGAGAGAGAGAAAGAGAGTGTATCAGAGAGAGAGAGAGAGAGAGAGAGAAAATCAGAGAGAGAGAGTGTATCAGAGAGTATCAGAAAGAGAGAGAGAGAGTATCAGAGAGAGAGAGAGTATCAGAGAGAGAGAGAGAGAGAGTATCAGAGAGAGAGAGAGAGAGTATCAGAGAGAGAGAGAGAGAGTATCAGAGAGAGAGAGAGAGAGAGTATCAGAGAGAGAGAGAGAGAGAGAGTATCAGAGAGAGAGAGAGAGAGAGTATCAGAGAGAGAGAGAGAGAGAGTATCAGAGAGAGAGAGAGAGAGAGAAAGAGAGAGTATCAGATAGAGAGAGAGTATCAGAGAGAGAGAGAGAGAAAGAGAGTGTATCAGAGAGAGAGATAGAGAATCAGAGAGAGAGAGAGAGTGTATCAGAGAGAGAGTATCAGAAAGAGAGAGAGTATCAGAGAGAGAGAGAGAGAGAGAGAGAGAGAGAGAGAGAGAGTATCAGAGAGAGAGAGAGAGTATCAGAGAGAAAGAGAGAGAGAGAGAGAGAGAAAGAGAGAGTATCAGAGAGAGAGAGAAAGAAAGAGAGTGTATCAGAGAGAGAGAGAGTATCAGAGAGAGAAAGAGAGAGAGAGAGAGAGAGAGTATCAGAGAGAGAGAGAGAGTATCAGAGAGAAAGAGAGAGAGAGAGAGAGAGAAAGAGAGAGTATCAGAGAGAGAGAGAAAGAAAGAGAGTGTATCAGAGAGAGAGAGAGTATCAGAGAGAGAAAGAGAGAGTATCAGAGAGAGAGAGTATCAGAGAGAGAGAGAGTATCAGAGAGAGAGAGAGTATCAGAGAGAGAGAGAGTATCAGAGAGAGAGAGAGTATCAGAGAGAGAGAGAGTATCAGAGAGAGAGAGAGAGTATCAGAGAGAGAGAGAGTATCAGAGAGAGAGTATCAGAGATAGAGAGAGTATCAGAGAGAGAGAGAGTATCAGAGAGAGAAAGAGAGAGTATCAGAGAGAGAGAGTATCAGAGAGAGAGAGAGAGTATCAGAGAGAGAGAGAGAGAGAGAGAGAGAGAGAGAAAGAGAGAGTATCAGAGAGATAGAGAGAGAAAGAGAGAGTATCAGAGAGAGAGAGAGAGAGAGTGTATCAGAGAGAGAGAGAGAGAGAGAATCAGAGAGAGAGAGTATCAGAGAGAGAGAGAGAGAGAGAGTGTATCAGAGAGAGAGAGAGAGAGAGAGTGTATCAGAGAGAATCAGAGAGAGAGAGAGAGAGAGAGAATCAGAGAGAGAGAGAGAGAGAATCAGAGAGAGAGAGAGAGAAAGAGAGTGTATCAGAGAGAGAGAGAGAGAGAGAGAATCAGAGAGAGAGAGTATCAGAGAGTATCAGAGAGAGAGAGAGAGAGAGAGAGAGAGAATCAGAGAGAGAGAGAGAGAGAGAGAGTGTATCAGAGAGAGAGTATCAGAAAGAGAAAGAGAGAGTATCAGAGAGAGAGAGAGAGAAAGAGAGTGTATCAGAGAGAGAGAGAGAGAGAGAGAGTGTATCAGAGAGAGAGTATCAGAAGGAGAGAGAGAGTATCAGAGAGAGAGAGAGAGAGTATCAGAGAGAGAGAGAGAGTGAGTGTATCAGAGAGAGAGAGAGAGAGAGCGTATCAGAGAGAAGCAGAGAGAGAGAGAGAATCAGAGAGAGAGAGAGAGAGAGAGTTTATCAGAGAGTATCAGAAAGAGAGAGAGAGAGTGTATCAGAGAGAGAGAGAGAGAGAAAATCAGAGAGAGAGAGAGAGTGTGTATCAGAGAGAGAGTATCAGAAGGAGAGAGAGAGAATCAGAGAGAGAGAGAGAGAGAGAGTCTATCAGAGAGAGAGAGAGAGAGAGAGAGAGTATCAGAGAGAGAGAGAGAGAGAGAAAGAGAGAGCATCAGAGAGAGAGAGAGAATCAGAGAGAGAGAGAGAGTATCAGAGAGAGAGTATCAGAGAGAGAGAGAGTATCAGAGAGAGAGAGAGAGTATCAGAGAGAGAGAGAGAGAGAGTGAGTATCAGAGAGAGAGAGTATCAGAGAGAGAGAGAGAGAGAGAGTGTGTATCAGAGAGAGAGAGAGAGAGAGAGAGAGAGAGAATCAGAGAGAGAGAGAGAGAGAGAGTGTATCAGAGAGAGAGAGTGTGTATCAGAGAGAGAGAGAGAGAGAGAGTGTATCAGAGAGAGAGAGAGAGAGAGAGTGTGTATCAGAGAGAATCAGAGAGAGAGAGAGAGAGAGAATCAGAGAGAGAGAGAGAGAGAATCAGAGAGAGAGAGAGAGAGAAAGAGAGTGTAACAGAGAGAGAGAGAGAGAGAGAGAGAATCAGAGAGAGAGAGAGTGTATCAGAGAGTATCAGAAAGAGAGAGAGAGAGTATCAGAGAGAGAGAGAGAGAGAGAGAGAGAGAGAATCAGAGAGAGAGAGAGAGAGAGAGTGTATCAGAGAGAGAGAGTGTGTATCAGAGAGAGAGAGAGAGAGAGAGAGAGAGTGTATCAGAGAGAGAGAGAGAGAGAGTGTGTATCAGAGAGAATCAGAGAGAGAGAGAGAGAGAGAATCAGAGAGAGAGAGAATCAGAGAGAGAGAGAGAGAGAGAGAATCAGAGAGAGAGAGAGTGTATCAGAGAGTGAGAGTATCAGAGAGAGAGAGAGAATCAGAGAGAGAGAGAGAGAGTATCAGAGAGAGAGAGAGAGAGAGTATCAGAGAGAGAGAGAGAGAGAGAGTATCAGAGAGAGAGAGAGAGAGAGTATCAGAGAGAGAGAGAGAGAGAGAAAGAGAGAGTATCAGATAGAGAGAGAGTATCAGAGAGAGAGAGAGAGAAAGAGAGTGTATCAGAGAGAGAGAGAGAGAATCAGAGAGAGAGAGAGAGTGTATCAGAGAGAGAGTATCAGAAAGAGAGAGAATCAGAGAGAGAGAGAGAGTATCAGAGAGAGAGAGAGAGAGAGAGAGAGAGAGAGAGAGAGAGTATCAGAGAGAGAGAGAGAGTATCAGAGAGAAATAGAGAGAGAGAGAGAGAAAGAGAGAGTATCAGAGAGAGAGAGAAAGAAAGAGAGTGTATCAGAGAGAGAGAGAGTATCAGAGAGAGAAAGAGAGAGAGAGTATCAGAGAGAGAGAGAGAGAGTGTATCAGAAAAAGAGAGAGAGAGTATCAGAGAGAGAGAGAGAGAGTATCAGAGAGAGAGAGAGAGAGTATCAGAGAGAGAGAGAGAGAGAGTATCAGAGAGAGAGAGAGAGAGTATCAGATAGAGAGAGAGAGAGAGGGTATCAGAGAGAGAGAGAGAGAGAGAGTATCAGAGAGA